>NW_009711946.1:50057-56194 GCF_000703405.1 Apaloderma vittatum
AAAAGAGCAGTTCATGAAGCACTCCATCAAAGTCCCTCTATATATTAGTCATGATATATTGGTCCGCCCTTCATGAGCAAAACTTCTTGCTATCCATATATCTGATAGAAAAAATAACTGTTTTACTATGCTTTTAGTCATAGCTGAGACATCCAGAGCTGATATTTTAGATAGCATGAGATACTTGACTAGAAATTAGCTCTTACCCTTTGCAAGTCTTCTTTCCTCCTTTTGGACTTAGTAGAATTGATTAAATGAGTTTAGCAAAGTAGCTTAAATTCCTTTTTTTGCCTTCAGTTGGTGGAACAGCACAGTTTTGCTCTGCAGTACCTTCAGGGTAGCTTCCTGAGTATGGCTCCTCCGAAAGAACTGAGACCAGGCAAGTACTTTGGCCCCAGTACTAGGTGCCCTTGATCATTTTAGCTACTGGCACAGCACCAGTCAGGCTGACTCTCTGTCACTGGCAAGATCACAAATTCAGAAATTCCCAAAGAAACATAACGCTGCCGACCAGAAAGAGAGGAAACCATTGTCCTTCCCTTTTTTGTATCTCTTTATGCCTGTCTCCTGCATTGCTTCTCACTCATACAGCAGCTGGGAGCGCAGAGCTTGGGAGAGTAGATGATCAGAGCCTATGAGGCCTTTGGTGTTTTAATTCATGCCCAGAGCAGGTTCCAAAAACTGCATGTCATGGGGCATGTCTGGCAACCATTAACACACTCACATGCTTTCAGATATTTTGAGTGTCTGTGGAATTAGCACAGGGCTGTCTCTAATTGGCCTAACAAGTAAGTACAAAAGTCCAGCTAGCACATACTGACTTTCACATTTATGGCTGATGTGAATTGATTATATCACAGAACATTAATTTTGTCTCTGGATCCTTTGGAACTAAGACACAAACGGTAGTTTTTGTGTGTTTTTTCTCCCTTTAAGTGACTGCAAGATTGTGCCAGCCTGCTGCTTTATAGCATAAATTTGAATATTTGTCATCATTCAACTTGTGAACTGTGACAAAGTCTTTTGGAAGAAGTCATGTCAAGAGTCATGCTTGAATTTTGTTATGGAGACACCTCGCTGAAGTGGTATAAAAAATAGCCTTGGAGCAAAAATTAAACATTAGCTGAGCTGGCATCCGGCATTCAAGCTTACCTCATTTCCCTTCTTTATTTTTATTTCCTCTTTATTTCAGCCAAGAAGATGAATATAGAACGTATATTTATTCTACTTAAGGATGAAATTCTACTACTACCACTGATTTTTTGTCCAGGACAGTTACTTATTTTATTCATGCCTGGTGCAGGTTGTGGCTTCCAGGAGCCATACAGAAGTTTAAGATTCTTTGCACTTATGAGATGTAGAATATTTCAATTCCACATGGAATTTGGAATGAAATTAATTGTGCCAGAGCAAATCTGTATGATCCCACAGATTGCACTAGCTGAAGAATTGACGTGTCACCATGGACCACACAAAGAATCAGGTAGTCAGTATTGAATTTTTGGCTTAAAATTAATTTTAGGATTAATCTTTAAACTCAGAAGATAACCTCCTAGAGTTACAATGAACCAACAAGTTGAGTGGGTATTTTTAAGTGAGATCCAAAGCATTTTGTGACTGTGGTGTCCTGGAAATCTTGAAGGTATAAACAGAACAGCAAGAAACTTTCACTAGTTTTCTGGCTGGAGAAACTGCTTTTCAGAATTCTAGTACACCCTAGCTTCCCCTTCGTATATTTAACTCACCCTTTTGAAAAGTTTCCTCATAGAAATTAGTATCTGTATCTAGTCCTTAACACTTGTAAATGTAGAGAGAAGGACTTGAATACTTTTTGTGCTTGACAAACTGGACAGCTGAGTATTCGCCTAAAAGTGTGCTGCTGCTCATCTGTGTAAATTCTGTGAAGTTGTCTTTAGCAACAGAAGGTTGGGGATGACTCAGAGATCCAGGCAAAAGCCATTTAGGTCTAAAAGACACTCTTATCTTTTGGCAAGATCAGTGGATGTTGAAAACACTTTTCAGTCCACAGCTGGCATAATCGGGGTTCTGATCCGACAGTACCCTATCCAAATGAGAAAAGAAAGATAGGTTTCATTCTCTGTATTATCACTGGGCTTTATACAGTGTCCTGATATATTGACCATTTATTAGGGGTGCAGAGAATAAAGCAATGTTTATATTGTGGTTGGGTTAACCTTGGCTGGATGCTAAATCAGCCAAGTCATTCTCTCAGTCTTTCTTCTCAACAGGATAGAGGGAGAAAATAAGATGGAAAAGCTCATGGGCTGAGTTGTAGACAGGAAGATCACTCACCAATTACCATCACAGGCAAAACAAACTCAACTTAAGGAATACTGATTTAATTTATTGCCAAGGAAAAATAGAGTAGAATAGTGAGAAACAAAATCAAAAACCACTGTTCCTTCTTCCCAGCCTCAACTTCATTTCTTCACTACCAACTCTTCTACCTCAACTTCTCAGAAGCTGCAGGGAGATGAGAAATGGTTGTTGTGATCAGTTCATAATGTTTAGTCTCTGCTTCTCCATTCTCTTCACACACTCCTCCCCTGTTCCACTGTGGGATTCTTCCCACAGGATACAGTCCTACATCAACTGCTCCAATATGGTTCTTCCCATGGGCTGCAGTTCTTCAAGAATTGCTACAGCATGTGTCCTTTCCACAAGGTGCAATCCTTCAGAAACAGAGTGCTCCAGTGTGGGTCCCCTGTAGGCAACAAATCCTGCCAGAAAATCTATTCCTGTAGGGGATCCTCTCCATGGGCTGCAGGTCCTGCTGGGAGTTTGCTCACACATAGGGTCTCCGTAGGCTGCAACTTACTTCAGGGTGCATCTTCCTGCTCCACTGTGAAGTCGTCCATGTGCTGTAACGTGAATATCTTCTCCAACATAGTCCTCCATGGGCTGCAGGGGTACAGCCTGCCTCACGATGGTCTTCATCTTGGGCTTCAGGGGAATCTCTGCTTTTGTGCCTGGAGCATCTCCTCTCCCTACTTCTTCACTGACCTTGGCTTCTGTAGGGCTGTTACTTTCACATTTATCTTCTCTCACACAGATGCTCTGTGGCAATTTTTACACTTTGTTAAATATGTTACCATAGAGATGCTACCAGCATCACTGAGGGGCTTGGCTTTGGGCAGCAACAGGTCCGTTTTGGAGCTGGCTAGAAGTGTCTCTGTCTGACATGGGGGAAACTTGTGGTCTTTTCTCAAAGAAGCCAGCCCTCCAGCCCCCCTGCTACCAAATCTTGCCACATAAACCCAGACACATACATACATGAGAGAGAGAAGGAAAAAAAAATTGTAATGTTAATTCAGGATACGAATCATTTTGCTAATGTGATTTCAAGTATGGGCTGATGCTATTCAACTAATGAGTTTAATTCAGTTCTATTTTTTTGTACAATCTTAACACTATAAAATGATTTCTTTCCTGACAGTTTTACTCTCGTAACTTATTATTGCACTTACATTCACTACATTATGAATTGTTCCCACGCTTGTAGAAGTAAGATATTTCATTCACTTTGACTCATTTTTTTTCTATTAAACTTGAATCACTTACTTCTGTTGTTGAAAGACTGCGAAATTAAACTGCATTATGAAAATGAAATAACATCCTCTGCATGTTATTGGTTCATATCTATTTCATTTTTAGCCACTGTTGAATAACAATTGCATACTATAACTTTCCATTACAAGCAGTCTTTATTAACCTTTGAGAACTATTTCTATCCATTGAGATTCCAAATGTCTAGTAGCAAGACTTGCTTTGATTTTAATTTATTTGTAGAAGAGCTGAGTTAGCAACAATGGTCAAACTTGGTAAACAGTAATTTTCTGTATTTCTTCCACCTCTGCTTTCAGTTTTAATACACTGTTTCATCACACAGAAATATGAAAAGTTGTGTGGCAGCCTGATTATTTAAGTTTCATTAGAAGTCTAATCCTTTTCATACCAGTATTGATTGAAATGCTACTGTACATATTAGTGCAAAAGGAAAGGTACCTGGGCATACATCTTTGAGTTAAACAGAAAATCAAATGGCTTCAGGATAGAGATTTTTTCACATCTGTTTTAGAAACCATGTACGTCTGAGAATTAAAACCCAGAATGTATATTCATTGTGCTGTACTCGTAAGTTAAACATAATACGAATGAATAAATTAATTTTGACACATAACAAGTTCAACCAAAGTCACAAAACTAGTATTAATCCACATAGGTTTTATATATTTGCAGTTAAAGAGGTGACGAATGTCAAAATATTTGACCAAATCTTTCAACAAGTATAATATTTTGGTTTCCCCAAATCACTCTATTTACACAAATGGTTTAATTGGAAATTCAGTTAGTTTAATGATGCTTTATTACTATAAGCATGATCTTTAGGCTACTATAGAGTTATGAAAATCTGTACAGAGATGTAGCTTGTTGTAATATTATTAAATATTATAAATTATGTTATAGACTGTGTTACTTTTCTCACACATTAGACATCATAAATCTCTCTGTAGCCTGACAGAAGAATTAGAAAAAGTTTGCCATTCCTCTTTGTATTTTCAGGTACTTTGGAACATTTAAGACAAAATATTTCTTAACTTCCATAGCAAAATATGAGCTTCTTAATCAGCAGGTCATACACTTACTATTTTATAAAAATCAAGTTATGTTCTGATTCTAGTCCATAAGAGCCAGAAATCACATACATGTGAGAACATCAGTGATCCAGCAGGAAAAAAGACATAGAGCAAGTAAAGACTGTAGACAGTTATCATTCTTTACTTTTTCTGACAAACTGGACAAACCAACATTAATGATTCCCCGTGGTCTAGTAATGTGAGAAAGATCTCATGAACAGTAAGTTGAGTAGGGACCATACGATTTACTTTTTCATCTAAAAAAGCAAACTAACAAAATGCAGCAATAGGACCTTTATCTGCTTGCCTGGGGTAGGTAATTTCCCTGAGAAGACAGCAACTTAATGAAAAACAACTAATATCTCATGAATATAACTTGAAAAAACATCATCTCAAATGACTTATTCTTCTCAAGATAGGCAACAGAAAGGGAAAATCTCTCACGCTCTTTCCCAGGCTCTTTTTATGTCTGGGCAAAGCTAGTTTACAAATTATATTACACACCTAGCAAAATATAATAGAGCTCCTGTGACAGCTCATTCACTCGTTTGAAACACATGTATCGGTCCTTTGTTACCAATGAAAGGTGGCTTGTGCTGCTCCAATATAATAGGGGCAGTACTGTCCCTCTTGAAAATACCCTATTGCATATATGCATACTTCTATTTATAGTGGAGAGGGACTATAATCCTAAATTTAGTCCATCCATTTTGTGAAAAAAGGGTAATTTTATGTGGATTTTATGTGACATAGTTAAAAATCTTCAGACCTACACATGGATTTAAAAAAGAAAAAAAGCTAATTTCATTTCCAGTAATGTAGAGTAAGATGGAAAAGGGAAAAATTCTACTCTTCTTCAGTTAGATTTTTTATTTTTTAAAATAATAGTTATAATATCTGTTATTTGATGAACTGATTTTTTTTTCTCTAATTTGAGTGTTTGGATAAGAGAACTTCTTTCATATATACAAAAATTTGTAGGTTGGAGGTTTAGTAGAGCAGAGCAGGTGAGGAGAAAAAGAGGAAAAAGAAAGGAAAGAATGAGTCATGAGGGACTGTGTAACTAAAAAGTTAATGATGGAATTATAGTCTTTTAAAAACCTACTTGACACCTTGCAGGAGAGAACACTGTATCCACAAAAGGAAAAGAAGAAAATAGAAACCAAGGGTGAGTGTGGTGACTGAAGATATATTTAATTGGTGAACTAAATGGCATAATAACTTTTAGTTTCAGCTCTACATTGACAAAATAGGCAGTTTTCCAGTTTGCTTCCACCATTTCTTGAGTCCTTCATCTGTTAATCCCCAGTTGACTTAATGTGATTCCTAACTCATTGCAATGGTTTTCCCATCACTGTGACAGTATCTTATTTCAAGAAGCATTATATGGGTTGTATTTAAGGAGTAAATAGAGAATGTTTTTTATTATTTTGTTTGGAACTAGGAAGAGAAATAGAACTAGATGTTGATAAGAGCGGT
>NW_009711946.1:56225-71774 GCF_000703405.1 Apaloderma vittatum
TCTTTTTAAGTATTTTGAGACTTCTAAAATTTAAGTGATTTAAATTGTATATGGTTTTAAATTCACAGATAGGAGCTCAATATAAATTTTTTTATATTTGCTAATAAGGCTAAATGAAGAATGGCTAAATGAAGAATTTCATTCCTAAACTGATGAAAATGAAGGATGATCTTATCTGTATCTACCGAGACTATTTTCTTAAGTAGATTTGGGCTGCTGCATGTAACTTAATATCTATGAAAGCAGAAAATAGTACATGCAGATATATAGCATTTGACTGTTTTTAATTTTATTTTCTTTTTTTTTCCTTTTCTCCTAACCACAACACTCCTGGGGGTTTTCAAAGGGTCAAAATGTGTTGGAAAACAGCAGTAAAAAGCAGAACAGTAATGAGTTCATATCTTCCCTATGATCATTTTATCATATAAGTTTATTTAGATAAAATGCTGAGCTACTCTCATGATGAAAGACATGACTAGCCAGCATAGTTTAAATGGACTTTATCTTGTGGTTCAAATCAACACCGAGAAGAAAATAGTCTAAGCACTGATCGACTAATGAAAGTAGTGGTGAATGATAGCAATAGAATGCATTTTCCTAAATCCACTCCTTCTGACGTAATTTACGGAAATAGTGACTGCCTAACTACAGTGAAATACTTTGAAAATTAGAATGCATAATGTGATCTTGATAATCACTGGTTTTGTGGTGGTGATGGGTTAGCTATTTTCATTCCTACAAAAAATATAATGACTAAAAATAAATATTCCTTTAAAAAAAGTATGTTGTGTGATTTTCATGCTGTCAGACATACCGTATGATTCGGAAGTTCTCTTTTTTCCTAAATAAGAATTCATGCTGAACTTCAGTAGAAGGAACTAGATATGAAGCTGCTCTTAGAGTTTCTTGAGAACATTTTCAAGCTTCTCTCCACATGAGCTGATTCAACTCATCACAGTTCATTTCAGCTCTTCACACTGACCTGTACATGCTACACTCATGGGTTGTGTTTAATGAAGTGAACTGCATTTAGCTATCTAGCCTTTAATTCTGAATATTTTAATCTGTGCTAGTCCTCCTGCATTGAAAAATAACCAAAAACAAATAATACTGATAAATCACAGAGGAAGTTGTTGTTAACTGTCTTTTCCAACCATAACGATTCTATGATTCTAATTTATAATTGTGGACATGTCCTTAAAAGAACTTTCTTACAGCAAAACTCATCTTTTAATGAAAAATTTCATCTGTCCTAATTCACTGAGTGGAAAGCTAGAAGTAATTATCTACTGATTATTACAGCAGTAGCTGGCACATCTATAGCTGCAAGAGTGACAGTGCTTCCATTATAACCACTGTTATTCTAGATTCTAAAAATTTACAGACTACTGAAACTTGGCACAGAAGTTAGAAGATTAGAAGCAACCTCTCTGAAAAGAAATTTTGGTGTCCAGCCATTTGTAGATTACATGATTGAAGGAGAAGAATAATTTGCTATTTTAACATATATAGTGCAGGCTTTTCAGTTTGTAAGGACTTTACTGAAAATAATGACTTTTACCTTACACTCTAGACTCAGCATTCTATTTAAAACATAACGATACGACTTTTTTCAAAGTATATTTGGCAGAGTCATATAAACATCACACAGTAGTTCCAGTAAGACTGAATGTTTTCATGGGGGATTACATTTTATCCTCTACAGTAATAATTGTCCTTTCTGATTGCTGCCGGTAACGACTCCTGTTCTGTACTGTATTCAGCCAGACCTCATTTGGATAATCAGAAAGTGGTCCTTTTGTAAAGAATGAGTTTCTGAAGCTTCTGGCTTTAGATATGTTGAAGGAAAATGGTTAAATATCTGCAGAGGTGTCACATATATCACTAAATCTGTTAAGCACAAAAGGTACAAATCTTTCTAATATCCATTTTCTGATTTATTTTGTCCTAAAGTGATGAAAATACTCTCCTAAAGCTAAGGAGGCTTCCAGTTCCATGGAAGGACTCTAATATCTAGTAAACTATCTAAAAATCAAAAGTAATGGATAAAGAGTCAATTAAGTTAAACTTTTTTACCCATTTATCTGGTTGGGAAAGGTCTTTCTACCTGTTTCATCTCATGCTTCTAATGAAAGTGTTGGGAGAGAAAAGACAGACAGGCTCGGTAACAGAGGCACAATAAGAAAAGACAATTATAACACAGAAACTGGAAAACATATGTAAATGTTACTAGTCAAGTGTCAAATACGCAGCCAATCACATGGAAATTGCCATTTTTCTTACTGAAGTATTTCCATTTTGAAAGTTAATGTGTGGGGAAAAAAATCAACACAAGAAGGAAAACCACATTGAAATGAGCTGAAGTGAACAAACCAGTGGCCAAGCCATATTAAGGCTGTGGTGTCTTGGAGCTATAATCCTCAACTATTCCCCAAACAGTGACAAGCCAATATTGCTATTTCTTTCATGATAATAAGCATGGGTTTTTTGAGTTCCATTTTATAAAAAATACTACAAATACAGATCCAACAAGTCTTAAGCATATCATCTACAAGAAGCAGAAAATTTCTGAGGGGAAAAATAAGTAGTTAATTTTTCATTATTTTAAAATTCACAGTGTTACTCTTTTTACAATGTGAACATACTGTCTAAATAGGTTAAGCAACAGTCTAAATCATAGAATCATGGAATCACAGAACAACAGAACGGTTTAGGTTGGAAGGGACCTTTAAATGTCATCTAGTCCAACCCACCTGCAGTTGACTGGGACATTTTTAACGAGATCAGGTTGCTCAGAGCCTCATCAAGCCTGACCTTGATTGCCTTCAGGGATGGGGCCTCCACCACCTCTCTGGACATCCTGTTCCAGTGTCTCACCACCCTCCTTGTAAAGAACTCCTTCCTAATGTCTAATCCAAATCTACCTTTCTCTAATTCAAAACCATTGCCCCTCATCCTATTGCTACACACCCATGTAAACAGTTCCTCCCCAGCATTCCTGTAGGTCCCCTTCAAGTACTGAAATAGTCTATCTAAAAGGAAAATAAAATGAAAATCATGAAGAAATGAAATTTGGTAGCAGTGAGACAGAAAAATCCTGCATTTTTGAAAGAAATTTCTGATTCATGAATCCTTTTCTGAGATCTCTGAAAAGTTTTCTTCTTGTGATCACTAGAGTTGAACAATGCTGTATGGTGGGGTTTATATCGATGAAATATAATATGGGCTGACTTTCAAAGGAGAGCTGAGAAGCTGTGGTGTAGCCCCAGCCAGCAACTATAGCCCTTCACAGACACTCGCTCATTCCCCCCGCAGCAGAATGGGGGAAAAAAATCAGAAGAGAAAAAGAGAGAAAACTCAGGGGTTGAGATATTAAGTTTAATAGGCAAAGCAAAAGCAGTGTTCACAAGCAAAGCAAAACAAAGAATTCATTCACCACCATGGGCAGTCATGTGTTCAGCTAGCTGCAGGAAAGCAGGGCTTCATCACAGGTAACAGCGATCTGGGAGACAAACGTCATCTCTCTGAACGTCCCTCCCTTCCTTCTTGTTCCCACAAATTTATATGCTGAACATGACATCATATGATATTGGATATCTCTTTGGTCAGCTGTCCTAGCTGTGTCCTCTCCCAGCTCACGCATCCCCAGTCCAACCACTGGTGGGGTAAGACGAGAAGCAGAAAATATCTTGGCATTGTGTGAGCACTACTCAGCAACAACAAAAGCATCCCTGTATTACCAGCACTGTTTTCAGCACAAATCCAAAATATAGCCCCATACCAGCTACCGTGTAAGAAATTTGACTCTATCCAGCCAAAACCAGCACAGAAGTGAATGCTTAATAAGAAGAAGTAAATATGTATTCAGGATTGTGTGGCTTATAGTGGGGGTTTTTTTTTAGTTGAATTAGACTGGCACAGGATGAAAACAATTTGACAGATTAGCTAAAAATGAGAGAGTAATGCAACATTTCATTCTAGTATTTCCACTGACATTTTTTCTGCTTACGTTCAATTTCAAAAGACATTTTTGCAACAGCCCAGAGAAAACCTAGCAATTTTGCTGGTATTGTCTGTAGCATGTTAAGTCTTGCTGTAGAGGAAAGCAATGTTAGGATTTTATGTTATATCTACTGTTGATTGGTAGCTGTGGTCACTTAGCTCCCTGAAGGCGTAACAAGTACTCCACAAAACAGCTGTCTCATGCACAAATTGACCATACCACATTGTTTTGATTATTGTGTTTGGCAGAGACAGCTGATGGAAGTTGCAATGCATTTTCAGTACCGTTTATGTATACGTGTTCAGAGGATTCATTTTAACTCTTTCACTTACTTGTTTTTGATAAAGTCTGAATGTTGTGCAATAGCACAGATTTTTATTATGGTGGAAATGCTTTACAGGATAGCAATATATCATTCCATATGATCACAGTTAACTTGCTGTGGTCATGTTAGTGCTCATAGTGACAGCTTATATTGCAGATTTCATGACTGATTGCTGATACTCTTGGCTCCTTCAGGGACTCTGTGTGGTCAGATGAGTTGAAAGGGAAGTATTTGATAATTCGGAAGCTGGCTGCAAAACCTCTGCAATAGTAGAGCTCATTAAGAGGACGAAGGGCTGATACGTATAATTAATCTGATTGATTGCACGGTTCGAATGCACTGTTATGCCTTCAAAATTTGAAATTTTGCTGATCTAACAACAGCAGAGTAAGCACTGCTTGTTTCCAAATATGACAAATTTATCTAATATTATACTAATATCTAATATTTTACTAATATTATTATTGGCCTACTTCTGAGGACAAAATATCATGTCTGGGGACAGGTTCAGATTTTCACATCTTAATCCTAAAGTTACTGAAGAACAGTGTAATTACTGCAATATGACACCTTACTGAAATGTCTATCAAAAAAGAATTTTGGCCTCATAATGTTGGTATGTCAGACACATTTATTTTTCAGTTTCATAAGATAAATAGAAGCTGTTCAGCTAAATATTACTGAAAGAAAAAGAAATTGTTATGGGTTACAAAATGATCAGTCTAGAAACTGACTAATTCTAAGGAGATAACTCTCCTTTAACACTGAGATAGACTACCTCAATATTTTTCTCTACAGACCAGCAGAAGGTGTTACTTATCTGTTCTCAGAAAACATGGAGAAAAAAAAGCAACCTACAGTTGTTCGAGTATTGCTAATAAATTCTGACAGGAAAGTACTTTACTGGAGTTCATAAAACGGTAGCTGATTATGAGTGTAAAACAGTCTATTTGAAAAAGTACTATAAATGTGAACCCGCATTGTTGGCTCTCTTCATTGTCTGAAAGAAGTTTTGGATGGCATTTCAGTTAAAAATTTCAGTATATCTTGGCATGAAAAAAAAAAAATCTCAAGGTATTATTAAGTCATCAAATAGAAGAAATGTACAGAACCGTTTCACTGGCCCTAGTCATAGAGAATATGTGAATAATATTGCCACATTACTCACTGTTGTGGTTTAGAAGGTTTGGGATTTTCCATCAAAGAATGATTCTACATATATTGGGAAAATCACCCAACTTTAGCTTTATGGCAGCTTTCAAGATCAGAAAGTTTAAGAGACTGTCATCAGTGTTTATATTTGGCTGACTGTCTTCCTTCATGATGTTGTAAACTCAAAGTTCTGCTCTGTGAATGCATTCTCAAAGTCTGATGAAAATGTTGACACTGAAACCTAAAGGGCCAGGTATTTAATCCACACCCAGCAAAAAGTAAAGAAAAAAAGATTTTGGTATTTGGATGAGCAGGAGTGGTTATGGATAGTAGGCAACATATTTGGATTAGTATTTTGAGATAAGTGCCTGAGCACAATCATCTGAGAAGCAAGGAGGTATGAAACTGCTGAATTACCAAAGAGGAGCAGAGTGAGATGTGATTGTTCTTTTCCTGTTCATGCACCAGAAGAGAGCATTGAATAAAATTTAAAAGAAATAAAAGACAAAAGAATGATTTACAGAATACAAAATGAACTTCAAAATTCATTGCCAAATTTGATCTTTAACAAAAAAATGTATTAAATATACTATGGACAAAACCAATTTTGTGCTGTAAAATGTAGAAAACACAAACTTCCAGTGAATCTTTCTCTGTAGAGCAAAAATCCATATTTGTTTGTAAGGCCTTGTTTCTATAATCCCTGGAGACATCTTCACTACAGAATCTGAAATAGGTGGACATTTGAACAGTGTTAAATGTTTTTTTTGCTTTTAAAAAAAATTTATTAAAGACCACTTTATAAATAAAATAATATTTTTAAGATTTTGCTTATAATTTCTTTTTAATAACCTTCTTTCAATTTAACAGACATTCTGTAACTATTTTCATTCACAAAACTTGACTTCTAGAACCTCAAAAGAACCTGTCTTTTGAAAACTGAACCAAAAGCAGCTACATGAGCACCAGAAAAAGTAAAGCACAGTCTCCTGTAGTTTTAGATTTCAGCAATGAATGAAATCTGCTCCCATGTGGATTATCTGGTATTTAAGAATATTTGAAATGATGCTAGACTTGTTTGTTCAGGCGGCACACACTTATACGTTTTATAGTACCCATTCTTTTTGCAGTTCCCCAGTAGTTTCTTTACAGCATTTAGGAATATGTTGAAGCACAATTGAAAACCCTGGGATTTAAGTCCCTAATGATTTTAGCACTGGCTAGTGCATTCTTCAGAAACTCCATAAAGTTACACAGTTGCTGCTTTCTTAGCAAGGAGGTCTACAAAGACAGTGCAGATGGTTTTTTATAGCTATTACAGTTTAAGTCTATTCATTCAGCATGTGTTGGCTGATAGAAAACATACACCTGATATCGCACATTTCTGATGATCCTTTCAAAGACATAAACTAATCTAAACCTAATAATGAAGAGAAGCTATTAAGACATATCTTTGGCCTACTTACTCCAGTATGTCCAGTTGGTCTGCACTGCTTTTTGGAAAGCATTTATATTTTCATTAAAAATTATATGTAGCAGAATGAGAAAATTCTATAAAAACTACTTGTAATAATTATAATTACTCAGTTAATCTCTTGTTTTCTTTGTAAATTGCCAGCTTACTTACCTTGGTTGTCACAAATGCTGAGGATTGATTAAACTCAGGCAAAGCATCTTGCTCTCTGTGGATTGCTTGTGAACTTCCTGCAGTAATTATTCTTTCTTGAAGGTTATATTTCATAATTTGCTCTTTATTTTGAGTAAGACTCATCCAAGTCAGAGAACATTGTTTCTTCTCCAAAACAGAAAATTTTCTAAACCAATGAAGAGATTCAAGAAAGCCATCTTAATATCCTGACAGAATGTTCAAAAAAATCCATATTGAGAACATCATTTTTGGGGTCATATTCTTACTCATCTTCTTTTTTCTCTTTCCCCAACAGTTCTAAGAAATCAGATACACAAATGTTCACAAACAGGGTCAAATAAAATGTTTGGAAAAAACCATAAAATTGGATTAATAGATTTTCTTTTCTTGTTATCTATCCATTTCTTGAAGCAGGAAAATACAGAAAGAAGTCAAAGTTCTGTCTCTTTCTTCTCATGTTAAAATGCTATTTTAAAATGCATTTAGAAAATGTAATTTCATTTTACTAACATAACCAGAGGAGTTGTATTTCTCAGTATTCTTAATTTCCAAAGAAGTAGAGGACTGTACAATTATGCATATCATTTGACCAAGAAAGTATATATTGATCACAGTTTTATATTGATTACACATTACAAAATGTGTACATAAATGTATGTTCACCGGTCATGCTGTGTTATTCACAAAAGTGAGATAGTGGTATCCTGCTTCTTCATCTATCGACATTATGAACACATTCAAATTTTACTATGAAATACGAGATATAGGTGACATAAAAAGATAAAGAAAAAACATGAAGAAAATAATAAATACTATTTTAGTATTAATACTAATACTAATACTAATAAATACTCTTTTAGTACAAACAATAAGAATTACCTATTTTTAGAATGTCTGTAAACCAACATTCTTTTTCTCAAGTTTTTGTGAATAGTTGCACATAATGTTTTTTAAAACTTAAATTGAATGTTTAAAACTTTTATTTTTGGTTTGGATCATGTTGTGTTTGTTCTATATCTAGATTTCTTATGTGACTCATTTTCTCAGAACTATGAAGATTATCTTTTAAGACTATAGGAAACAATTTAAATAACTATTTGTTACCAATGTCCTCCATCAGCTACAATAGGTAGTAAAACATTGGTTGATTATACAGCCAATGTAAAGCATAATCAAAGAATTTTTAAGCCAAACCAAATGTTCTTATTAAATATTTTAGAACTTTTCATTCATTAGTATAAGTCATAGTAATGTGACATGGCACATAAAAACATACTTTATTTCCAGGGAACTGATCAAATTGTATCTTTTTTTCAGGTATCACAATGACTTTATCTAGGAGAAAATAGAACAATATTCTTATTCACTAACTGAAAAGCTTCAAAATGAAACAATAAAATCAATAAAATAGTAAAACAAGTTAGAACTTATCTGACGGTGTTGAGAGGAATATTAGCAATCACAGGCTTTTCCAAGCATTAGCAAATGTGAGTAACTATATAGAACCAGAAGGTTTTGGAAGCAGATTTGAAAAAAAAAGACTTATTTCTTCCTTATAGATTTTAGAATAGCCTTCTGATACATTTTAAAGCAGTTTTAAAAGTACACATGTACTCCAATCCCCATTTACATGTCGCGGTTTAACCCCAGCCAGCAACTAAGCCTTACACAGGATGGAGAAGGGAATTGGAAGAATAAAAATGAGAAAAGCTGCAAGTTGAGACATAAGAGGGAAGCGAAGAGAGTATGGGGGCCGGTTAGCTCAGTGGTTTGAGCGCGGTCCTGACAACAATGACGACACTGAGGTCGCGCGTTCTATTCCCGCTTTGTCCCCATGTGTTGCCTGGTCTAGTCGAGAGGTGGCGTCCCTGCCCAAAACAGGGAGGTTGGACTAGATGACCTCTAAGCTCCCTTCCAGCCTAGACCATTCTATGAATTCTATGAATTCATTCACCACTTCCCATGGGCAGGCATGTGTTCAGCCATCTCCAGGAAATCAGGTCTTCATCATGCCTAACAATTAGGAAGACAAATGCCATCACTCCAAAAGTCACTCCTTTTTCTTTTTGCTTCCTCCAGCTTTACATGCTGAGCATGACATAGTCTGGAATTCTGTGGTCTGGAATATACCTCTTGTCAGTTGGGGTCAGCTGTCCCAACTGTGTCCCCTCTCAAATTCTTGTGCACCTGCAGCCTCCTCACTGGTGGGGTGAGAATCAAAAAAGGCCTCAACACTCTTTGAACACTGTTCAGCAATGACTAAAATATTCTTGTGTTATCAACATTGTTTTCAGCACAAATCCAAAGTACAGGCCCATACCAGCTACTGTGAAGAAAACTAATTCTATCACAGCCAAAACCAGCACCACATAGTATATGCTTGGCCCTCACTTAACACTGTTAAGGTTTCATACCTTAAATAAACTCCCACTCTGTCTGTCTCTAGAGTCCAAAAGACTCTTCCTTTTATCCTTTCCTCAGAAATTTTCTCATTTTCAGCTGAAACATCAGAGTGTGATAGTATGCAGTGTGATAGTATGCAGAAAAGGGGGAGAATCATCACCACCAAAAAAAATCTCCCACTAAATCTTTGAACAGGGCAAAGGAGACATTATTTTTCTATCCCTTCAACAAACAGACCAGAAAAACCTAAATGTCTAAAAGGACAGAAATAACAAGCAACCTCTGATAAAACAGTTTATGAACAAAGCTGAGCAGAAGCTTTATTCATCACTCCATTTGTTCCAGACAGATCCAAAGACCTTTAAAGTGGATTCATACTCAAATATAAAAGGACGATCAGAAAGTTAGTCTGAACTATGATTTGAAACCTAGAGCTGAAACAGTTTTAAGGTCTTTGAATCCTGTACAAGGTCTTACCTTTAGTCTGGAGGGGTAGTTCTGGCTGTACTTTCTCAACAGGAGGAACTACTAAGTAATGAAATGTATAAATTGTTTAAAAGCTTCTTGATGCCATCATATATATTTAATTCTTTTTTTTCAAAAAAAAAAAAAAAGAAAAAAAAAGAAAGAAGTTGTGAACACAGATCAGAACTAGAGGTATAGTCCAGCCCAGCAACATTGCATGATTTGAAGATGAGGCTCTAAATCCCTTTAGACACCCACTATTTGATGCGGGATAATATCTTGCCTGGAAGTACAAATGAAATTATTATGCTGATGGTGTAGCACTTATAAAAGAAAATTAGCAGAGAGGTGAGAAAGCTATTTAATGTATGTGTCTATATTCCAAAAATGTTGAATTACATATAACTAAATTAAACTGTTGCTCTTTGCAATTTTCTTTTTTGTGAAACATGATTGATACATCACATATTCAAATGAACTACATCCCAAGTACATTCTGCTGTTGAGATGACAGTATAAAACTTCCCATGCCTTAGTAAATTAAACCATAATTTGATTTTTCCTTCCTTTTTAAAAAATAAATACAGGTAACAAGAGATATTCTTTACCAATTACTTTAAAAATCACATTGGACATGGTGGTCAGAGACGAGCAAAACGTACTGAGTTAGAAAGACATAGACAAAATCAAAAATTAGTCAGATTGGTGATATTTTAAAACAAGTAGACAAAATCCAGGATCTGAGCATTTCCTGCGTAACCTTATCTGAAAACTGTGAAGATGATTGTTAACATTGAATAAACAATTGCAGAACTCTCAAGGACACAGCAAACATCTAACAGCCATCTCCAGCTCATTCACTAATCTACAGGTTACAGATGCACAATATTTTCTGAAGCAAAAGGAAATAATTACAATATCCAAATGAATTAACCTAACATTTTTGCAGGCAAGAAAGTCAACTTTCAGAATACCATAATACATCTACAGTCAAGGTGCATCACATCATGTTCGTATATTCAACGTTATCTCATAAGAATAAATATTTAATCATAATATTTAATAGCTGTTTCATTGATTTGTACAATTACATTGATTTATGAATAAAAGAAAACAGTCTAGTTAATCATTCAACTTGGGAATACTCTTTCAGATATCTGTCTTCTAACATGTTGTATGAACCAATGTTCCTAAAAATCTAAATGCAAAGTCTTTCTTAAATGCCAAAAGAACCCCCGAACTTCTGTGTTTTGAACTGCTGTTCTTCTCCTTCCTAAACTTAACTGTCACTTAGTGGGGATTCAGATGATTAAAAATAGTAGGGGAAGAATTTTGGCAAAACTGTTTATTATTTGCTTTCTCTCCAGCGAATATCCCTGCAAAAACTAGAGGGCAACACCTTATTTTCTCTAGACACATATTTGAAGCTGATGTTTGGGTCTCTCAAAGCCTGTAATTTCTAGGACCCTCTTATTTTCTAGGATAAGTAGCAAGGCAGTAATTTTCTTAAAAAAAAAATTTCTAAGTTTTATGTAGAAAGTTATATTTGGTGTTCTTTGAAAAGCACAGTAAAATTTCAGAGTGCAGCACTGACATCTACCAGAAGCAACGGTGCAAGGAGCTATTATGCGAGCATAACACTTAACAGTTTCAAGAACTAGGAAAGGGAGATAATAGAAGAAGAATAACTTTCCAAAAAACAGTCCCTTATTCATCATTTTGGAGACATTCTAAATCAGCTCAGAGAACAAAAGTGATATACTTTTTCTGTCCCATGCTCTGTGCTAGCAAACATAAAAATTCAACTAGACTCATGTTTTCAAACTGTTTTGTTTCTCTGAGCAATGCCTGAAATTCAGACCATTCTCTGTGGGATGGCAAAGTCATTGTCAGTACTATTCTGCTATTTTATTTGTGCTTCCAGGCATAGGCAACAAAATTATACCTGTCTTCAAGATAGTGTTTGCATTACTCTGAAAAAGAGTTTTCATCAGAGCAAACTGATAGAGGCATGATCCAACACAGGAGGCTTCAAACAAACTGCTCTTCATTGGATTTTCTAATATTTGTAATATTACTAAAATAACTTCTTTGGTTATTTAAGATTCGTTGGCCATGCACAGCAGTAATTTATGTCTTAGTAAGTCTTTAGCTCCCTAGAAATATTGCTACCAGAGAGAGAACAGCAGTCCTGTCATCATCACCCTTATGACCACAACTTCCCTCTAGGGATGGGAACATGCAAAAAATACTGTACATGAAATTAGGATTCAAAACTTTTTTTTTCCCCATAATTCATAGAAGGGATAGTTCATCTTAACATCTTTTTCTAAAAAGCCTAATAATTTAACCATTCTCATTAGAATGATTTTTTTTTACCACCTGACATTGATTTTTCTTTCTTTTTTATGATTCTTTTAAAACCAAGATCAACTAGCTTTCCACATGCTTAAATCTATACAGTTGGTGCTGAGATTAGTTTTACCAGCCGAGAATGGAGCTATGCGAAGTTGCTAACTTCAGTTCATGGCAACCTCCACATGATGTTTCCCAAACCCTAGCATAAAGTTTAGAAGTGTGTGTGGGGTATATTTTTTTAAGATCCTTATGTAAAAAAAAAAAAATAATTCTGATCATTGAAAATATCATGCTCATTTTTACTCCTGAAACTTACAAGGGCAACATGAGTGGCTTTACTCATACCTTAGTAAATTGCAAAATTCTTGCTTTCTTTCTGTTCTGTCTAGATTGTTGTCCCAAGGCGTGATGATCATTACAAAGCCCTAGCGACCACGTGGACAAAGGATTGCATTTTTGTGTTGGATTTGGCTGGGATGGATTTCACTTTCACTATAGCAGCCTTCGTAATGCTGTGCTTCTGTTTGTAACTAGAAAGATGTTGATAACACACCAATGTTTTTGGCTACTGCTGCGCAGTGCTCACACAACATCAAGATTGCCTCTCCAACTCCACACCCTTATTCCTCATTTATTAACTTTTTATTTTGTAGAAAAATTTCATTTAACTAAAGATAGCCAGAAGTATTGGATAGATGAATTCTTCCAGGTCTCTCAAGTGGGAATTTCAACTTTTTCTGTTGATATAAGGCTGAACAAAAAATGTTTTCTGATTAATCCCTGGTTTATTTTGACATTCATGACAAAACAGAACGGTACAGAGCATGATATATTAGTACTTCAAAGAGAATTTAAATGTAAGTACTTAAATAAATATAAAATATAAGTATGTAAATATAAAGTATTTAAAATATAAGTACTTAAATGCCTTTATATGAATGCCCCTATCTTGGGCAATAAACAAGAGGAGCTGGAGATGCTTGTGAATCTGCAGCTCTACGACCTGATTGGCGTCACAGAGACATGGTGGAATGGCTCCTATGATTAATGTGTTGGACTAGAAGAGTATAAACTGCTCAGGAAGGACAGGTAGGGGAAACAAGGAGAAGGTGTTGCACTTTATGTCAATGAAGAGCTAGAATGCATGGAGCTCCACCTGCTGAAAAAAAACGAGAGCCTGTGGGCCAGGGTGAAAGGAAGGGTAGGAGACTTTACAGTGGGGGTGTGCTACAGACCACGTGGCCAGGAGGACAAAGTGGAGGAGGCCCTTCATAAGCAGATAGGAGTTGCTGCTTGTTCACAAACCCTCGTCCTCATGGGGGATTTTAACCACCCTGACATCAGTTGGAGAGACAACACAGCAGGGCACAAGCAATCCAGAAGATTTCTGAAATGCATTGATGATAACTTCCTCCTCCAAGTAATAGAGGAACCAACGAGGAGGGATGCCATGCTAGACCTCGTTCTCACAAATAGGGAAAGCCTGGTGGGTAATATTAAGCTCATGGGTAGCCTCAGCCGCAGTGACCATGAGATGGTGGATTTTGAGATCCTAAGGGGAGCTACGAGGGGTAAGCTCAGCAAGCTTGAAACCCTTGACTTCAGCAGAGCTGACTTTCACCTCTTCAGGAACCTCCTTGGTAGTGTGCCATGGGATAAAGCCCTGGAGGGATTGGGAGACCAGGAAAGATGGTTGACTTTCAAGGATCATGTCCTCCAAGCTCAAAGATACTGCATCCCTAAGAGGAAGAAATCAGGTTAAAATGCAAGGAAACCTATATGGATAAATAAAGAACTCCTGGCTAAAATCAAATACAAAAGGGGAACACACAAAGCATGGAAGCAGGGACTGGTAACCTGTGATCATTACAAGGAAGTTGCTCGTGTAATCAGAGACCAAGTTAGAAAAGCTAAAGCCCTGACAGAGTCAAATCTAGCCAGTGATATTAGAAATACCAGAAAAGTATTTTACAGGTATGTGAGAGAAAAAAGAAAAATGAGAGAGAATGTGGGGCCTCTCCGGAAGGATACAGGTGACCTTGTTACTGAGGACATTGAGAAGGCTGAAATATTTGACAAGTTTTTTGCCTCAGTCTTCACTGGCAACCACTCAAACCACACCACCCAGATCACAGAGGGTGTTGGCTGCGTCTGGGAGAATGAAAAACCACCCAGGGTAGGAGCAGATCAGGTCCGGGAACACCTAAAGAACCTGAAGGTGCACAAGCCCGTGGGACCTGATGAGATAAATCCACAGGTCCTGAAGGAACTGGCAGCTGAAGTTGCTAGGCCACTAGTCATTATATTTGAGAAGTCATGGCAATCTAGTGAGGTTCCCACAGCTTGGAAACAGGCGAACATAACCCCCATCTTTAAAAGGAACCAAAGACAACCTGGGAAACTACAGACCAGTCAGCCTCACCTCTGTGCCAGGTACAATCATGGAACAGATTCTCCTGGCAGCTGTACTCAGCCACATAAAAAGTAATCAAGTGGTTGGTGACAACCAATGTGGCTTCGCTAGGGGCAAGTCGTGCCTGACTGATTTAGTGGTCTTCTATGACAAAGCTAAAGCGCTGGTTGACGTGAAAGTGACTGATGTCATTTTCCTGGACTTGTGCAAGGCATTTGACACTGTCCCACATGACATCCTTGTCTCTAAAATGGAGAGACATGGATTTGACAGATGGACCACTCAGTGAATAAGGAACTGGCTGGATGGTCGCATTCAAAGAGTTGTGGCCAACGGCTCAATGTCCACGTGGAGACCAGTGACAAGCAGAGTTCCTCGAGGGTCTGTTCTGGGTCCAGTGCTGTTCAACATCTTTGTCAGCAACATGGAGGAGGGCACTGAGTGCACCCTCAGCAGGTTTGCTGACGACACCAAGCTGTGTGGTACCATGGACTCACTTGAGGGGGGACCTAATAGCTGCCTTCCAATACCTGAAGGGAACATACAGGAAGGCTGGGGAGGGACTTTTTACAAGAGTGTCCACTGATAGGACAAGGGAAAGTGGGTTTAAGTTAAAGGAGAATAGATTTAGATTTGATCTTAGAAATAAATTCTGCAGTATGAGTGTAACAAGACTTTGGAATATATTGCCCAGAGAGGGTGTGGATGTCCCCTTCCTGGAGGTGTTCAAGACCAGGTTGGACAGGGCCTTGAGCAGCTTGGTCTAGCTGAGAGGCATTCCT
>NW_009711946.1:71805-117055 GCF_000703405.1 Apaloderma vittatum
GGGAGGTTGGATTAGATGATCTCTAAGGTCTGTTCCAGCTTAGAGCATTCTCTGATTCTATTCACAGTGATTAAAAATGTGAACTACAGAAATAGCCACAGAATAAACATAGACGCAGAACAATGTCATATCCTTATACATGTCTAAACTCTCAGGCAATGGTCAATAATTGTTCAAAAGTTTTATTCAATCAACTCATACTAAGACAAGTGATCAAATACAGCATGAGGGGCAGCTGATAGGACACAGCACTAGTATATGAATCCACTGATGTAAAAGGCTTCTTAAAAAAAATCTCCCAAACTTCAGAGATCCTTAACTCTATCCAGTGAATGCTAAAGTCTCCCTTTAATTCTGCCTATCGCCTTATGTGACATAAGTTAACTAGTAAATTAGACATTGCTTCTACCTGCTGGCCAGAAGTCACTCAGAGAAAATTGTTCTTTTGAATACTTTGCTGAATTGCTACATGTTTGGATTTTTTTGTTGGACTTAGAAGGCCCAACATTTTAAGTAATACTAAGCAATTATTCTTAGGAATATTTCAACTCTCTCCAATCTCACCTCCCACTGCTCCTTTTCCACTTACACGAGTAAGATTAGTTTAAAGCAGATCTAAATTACTATAAAAATGGTATTTATCGATGCATTTTGTCAATATGTTTTCAGAGATGTTCCATGACAAAGAAGTGTCTAAATAGATGTGGTGACAATCAGTAAGAAAGAAATTGAGAAAATAAATTAATAAAAAATGTTATTACTGAAAAGGTCAACAAAATGGTAACTGATGACAATAAACACTGATATAGTTTAAAAGACAGATGGCATTTTCAGTTTTCTGTTTTGTATCTGAAGGTGCCAGTACCTTTCAGGACAGCTGCAGTTGTCTTTGCAAAAAACTGCTTAGTCTACAGCAGAAGGTATTTCCTATTTACAGGCTTGAAGCAACACAGAGCTAATGAAATCCTTATCCACAAGTATATGAAGATATTTATATCTATAAAGAAGTGTGTATATATGCTCCTTCATCACACATGGAATAAGACACGCTGTAGTAGTATTTCATATATTCCTACTTTACAGCTACATAGAAAGAGGGAAAACGGATATAGATCAAGTAAGGCAGAGCTGTGGATGTTATAGATTGTAGCAGAACAGCAGGGAAGCACAGATATGATTTGTAATTGGGAACTAAAGAAATAGACTGACATTTTACCAAGACTGATATAACTTTAGAATTGAAAGTGGTGAAAAAAACGCTTGGTTTGACACTGATCTGTTTCCTTGGAAATGCGACTCCAAAGATGATGTCTATTCAATGCCAATTATCTCCCTTCATGTACATTAAATAGCAACTGCAGTACTGTAGTACCTGGGCTACAAAAAGATTATTTTTTTCTTTTTTTTTTAATATAAACAAATGAAATTACTCTGATTTCTGTAGATAATCACGGTATTGAAGTTATTTGCTCAAGACTATTTCCATTTACTAGTACAAGGGATTTGGATTCTGCATATTTAATATCTGCAGGGTCTTAATAATAGTTTACTCAGCAGAGATGTGATTGAGAGAGGCAGTGGTTTAGATTATTAATAATCATGAGTAACGTAAAAGTTTTTAATAGATAAATTTTGATCTAAGTTAATCATGTGTGTGTGAATAAACTTTTATGAGCTACATGCTAGAAACCTCTGAATACTTCAAGTGCTTGTATCAAGCACTGTCATCACATAGGAGGGCTCTAAATTTCTGAGGGTCACACTCATAGAGCTCAGCACATATTTAATACAATACATTTCCAAAGTCTTTGGGTACTGACTGGGATTTTTGCTCCTAATCTTTTACCTGGGAGAAAAATTGGTTGTGCACAGTGTGCTTGAGTTCACAGACTAAAGAATTGAAAATTAAACTCCCTGACTTCTGTGCGTGTTTTATGTGCAGAGAACTGAGAATCAAATGCTGCACATTTAGATGTGTGAAACTCTAATTTTAAGATTTGGCCTAATATAGAAAAAAGGTCTACTTTCTCAGTCTGTTCCTGCACCCCTACTGAATTTTGAGCCCTGTTATCTTTGACTCTTACCTCCTCAATCCTAATTCTATAAAGACATTCTTCAGCAAAGCAGACTAAAGTCAGGCAAGGAGAAGCCTTCTCTTGGTCATGTTATATACATAAGGAGAATCTAAAAGATTCATCAACCTCCCACTCAGTTAATGCCACCATTTGCTAATCATGAATCCAGGAAATATCTTTCCCCTAAACCCTAATGACAGTTTAATATCTGTGTCAGCTGTTTCTATTATCTGTTAAGTAGATGGTCTCAAAGGAATGCAGAATTTGTGGAGCTCGTTTCAAAGCTCATTTCTGTGATACTGAGATGTATTCTTCTAGAAAGTGTTCCCTGGTGTTCTATAATAAAAGGCTTGTGTGTTGTTCCTTCCAGAGGGAAAGGACCAGCCAAAAGAGGACACTCTTATCGTATCTACTAGATAGGGTAGTGCAAACAAACTCATCAAACAACACAAGAGAATTTATTGTATTTCACATATGCAGTCCAGACTGGTTACCATAAGAGGTTTTAGAATCGACCTGCTATGTTCCAGCATCACCAAGACAAAAGGCTAATACTAAACCTAACATGTGCATTTAAAGACACCTGAAATGGTAGAAATTGAAATGGCAAATCCAAATTGTCACATTGGCCAAACTGTGAGGATATCTTCTAAGTTCCAAATCTGCAGCATGTTGAGTTAAAATTTTTAGCGTTGTGAATTGGCATCAGTATTGAAGAAAGTGAAGACAGGCAAAGAAATACTTCTACCTCAGTTATGTCAAGGGCTGTTGCTCATTATCCAGCTGTGCCTGGAAATAGCTTGCAGAATGAAGAAGTAATATCTTTGGAGCTAGTATGACATGTATCTTGTGTTTGTCTGTCTGTGATAATCTCTACTTTATTCTCTGCAAGTCTTTGTCTTAAGATGCTTTTCAGTAAGGTTCTTAATTTTAATGACTATCAGGGATTTGATCATTACATGGTGAGTCTTTACATCTCAGATGTGAATGGCTTTCTAAAACTGTTCCTAATTTCAACAAGGAATCTGCTGGAGAATGATACTTATAAATTGAACACTTATAAATTCTCGAGATGAGGATTACATGATATATGAGGATTACATGATATATGAGGATTAACATATTTTTGCCACTAGAAATGCTTTTAAAAATCAGCACTTGATCTTTTGGAATAGGAGGTAAGGTGGCTGAGGGAAAGGGATAAATTTAAGATCAATATCTCTAAAAAATATATCATTATTTGTAGAACATTGGAATCTTGTAACTTCAGGATCCTGACATGTTTTTTTTCATAGATTTTGTCATTAAAAGGATTATTTAACTCTTTTTTTTTAACTCTGGAAAAATTTCTGTGCATCAGAAATTTGGACAAGAGAAATATGTCAATTTTTGCTGCAAGTCATAATGATTAATTTTTTTCCAGTTGTTTCTTACTGAACTAACTCTTCTGAAGATCTGGTTCAGTTATTTTTTATGAACAACATTCTTTTAAGCTAGTGCACATTTGATTACTCATCTATTCTGAATCTCATTTTCTTCAATATTTGCCATTTGTAAATGGCCATTGTATATTTTGGCCAAATAATTTGCTGTCTACGGATTGTACAAACTTCATTCCAATAGCTCTGTATTCTCTATTAATGGAAAGTTTAAGACCACTCTACAGCAGTCTATTTCTGCTCCTAGTCAAGATTATGAAAGCTTTTCAATTTAAAAATTCCAGAGCGTAGTCTTCTGTAATTGGGTCCCTGGCTCACATGACAGCTTTACCTAACTGATTTACTAAGTATAATTTTTTAGATGTGTTCATGATGAATAACAGTATTAGACACTTGTAATGAACACATGCACAATTAGAAGTTTTTGACCAATGCTGACTGCTATTCCACTCAGAAGCTCAATGCCTTGACTATCACTGTTCTGGCAGCATAAACAGGCTTTAAGGTGGGCATAAATTCCTTCTTCATGTATTTCTAAACCTCTCTTTAGTAGTAGAGTGTTATAAAAATGCCTAATATAAATAAGAATTAAGCTCACTGTATTTTTCTTATTCCAGTTCAGCCTTGGATTTTTGTGTTGTTTATTTCTTTGTTTTACCCCACAAAATTTTCTTCATAATCTAAGTTTCCTTATAAAATGACTTAGGAGAATTTAATTTAAGTGGTGAAAAACAACTTATCATCATCAGGCACCACGGTATTTAGCTTTTCTTTCCACATTTCTAAGCTTTGCCCCTAAACGTATCAAAAGTGAATAAATCAGAACTGTAAGATTGATTTCTTCTATATATTGAGCCAAAACCTCATCTTTTCCTGTCGTGTTAATGGAACTACAGAGTAGAAACAATGGGCTCAAATTCCCTTTACATGTAGGTTCCCCCCAGGTTATGAAGCTGGGAAATTTTTTTCTGCATCACATCTTCTCAACAGTCCTTGACTATCAGAGGACTCTTGTTCTGTCTGCCAGATTAGTCTCTTTGGGTTAGCTGCTGCAAGAAGCAATGTGGAGCTTCAGGGTGTGAACAGGCACAATTTGGCTCCACTAGTTGAGAAGCTATAAGGGTGCTTCACAGCTGTCATATCCCACCTGCCTCAGTACCCCTTCATGTTGGTCTCTCTGGCAATCAGTCCCTGTTAAACCTGAGTCTTTTCCCTTAAAGGATCATTGCTTTTGTAAACCTGTTAAAATGTGGTCTAGAAAAAATTGTCCCAAAGGTATGGGATTCAGGGTACAATTTCAAACACTTTATGCATCTTGCCTGAAGTTACAGAATTAGTATAGGATCCTGTAAGTATATTATCCTGTAAGTCAGAAGTATAATTGTTGTATAATTTTTCTTCGGTAGTTGGGACTGGAAATTATTTTAAAAATGGATTGCATTTGCCCACAGTATTTCAAATAGATTGATCTTTTGATGATGGTTGAAAAAACTCACCAAAATAACAACAAAAGAAAACTGGTGTGTTGCCATGAAAGAAATTGATTTATAATGACATATTTGAAGACCTTCATGGGATGTGGGAAAATTGTGTTTTATATAGCAATCAAAACAAGACATATAAGAAAGAAAAGTGTCAGATCGCTAGAGAAGTTTTGTGGGGGAGTAGTAATACAACAGTTCAGAACAATATTTTGCAAAGAATTTGTTTTGCTCCTCATCCACGAAGCTTTTAATGCATGATTTTTTCCTTAGTCTCTCCTTCAAATATATGACTAATACATGAAGTATATACAGGGTTAATGTAGTGTTGCTGTCTAAAAGGCAACATTCATCAACTCCTTCCCCTCATTCTTAATCTTTTCGTTAAAACATTCTTTGTTATAAACCTAGAGTTTCTCTGGTTTTACTTGCAGTAAATCCTTTTATAATTATTCTTGACTTGACTTGATACTCCTCAAAAATTGCTTCTTCCTACGGACAATTCCTCAAGAAAGGAATAAGCATAAATATTTTAAATCAGAGGATTATTCCAAAACAAAAAAAAAACACACCACAAAAACATTAAAAAGTGCAGCTTCATGGGTTTTTAAGTATCCATAGTTGGGGCCTGAATTACTGGTGCATAGAAGCAGTAGCTCTAATCATAGTGGTGAATTGAATCAATTACTGATTATTTAAAATGGATGGATGGGATATTGAAGCCCTTTAAAAATCTAAATTCCAAATTAAGATTGAAGACTATTGCTTTGACTTTGGTTAGAATAACCCATGAGGATTTATGAATTTATATATTTATATATTTACACAAATTCCTCAGGATTTTTTATTTTACTGCAGCTGATGGCAACTCTCAGATTCCCAGTTGTGTTCAAAGATTGGTTATTGGACATCAAGCTCATGTAACCTTGTTAAAGGAAATTAAGGCATGTACTTTGAGCTCTTCAACATGTCCCCCTCCTCATTTTTTTCTTGAGTATACATACAAATAAATAAAAAAATAACACTGGCTTCTCTCATTATTTTCTTGACAATTTATCTGCAGTTCTGGATTTTTCTTTCTTACACTGAAAATGCACAAATACTGTTCATTGTTCCACAGGGCCAGAGAAACACTAGGTGCTGGGCCAGAAGAAGACAAGTTTTCTGTACCGCATTTTTCAACATTGTGCTGGAATAACACCCTTGAGAAATAATCTTAAATATGGTAGAGCATTTCAAAATAAGTTCATGCAACTGACTCTGTGACTGCCTGCCTAGTCATGAAAAGATAAATTACTCTCCAGATTACCTTAACTATATGTGATTAATTCACTACTCCATTTGTTGGAAGTCTAGACATCCATCTCATATATTCACACCTACATTGTGAAAATTTAAAGGGGGAAGTTGAATACTCCCCAATCGTTCTGGAAGTAAGATGGCTTTTTCTTCATTCTGTTCACTGCCTGATACAGAGGAAAATTGAATACCGAGTGCAATTATGTAGTTATTTCAAAATTTATCACTGATGTAATGCACTATATACCTACTCTTAGTCCAGGATCAGTCTCACACTGAACTAGACAAGGAAGATGAGTTTTCTCAGTACTTAGAGTAAACAAGCTAATAGTTTCTGGGACTTTGAACTCAAGACACTTGGTGTTCAATGCGAGAAAGTGGATCTTCATTTTGCACAAAGGTGTTATCTATTGAGTTTCATCTTTCAGATAAATGGATCTAAGGCATTGTTTGGATTAGATGACCAGATTACTAAAGACAAGGTTTTTCTGGAGATGTCTGTTTGAAGTTTAATGCATGTATCTCTTTCATGCCTAGAGGTACTCTGTGAAGTCATGACTTGAGCTGGCTAGAGGTCATGACCCAAGTAGAGTTGCGTTGGTTACAAATCAGATTCCTTGTCCCACAAAAACTGAGTTACTCATGCCAATATTAAAGATCATAATACTGATGGAAATAGAAGCTGTTTTACAAAAGTGGCTCCATTATGAAAAAAAAGTCTGAAAATCATTAGTAGTGGTTACTGTAAACAAAGTAAAATAATCATCTACACAGATAGATAGATAGAAATTGTACTAACTCATAGGTACATAAACTCTAAAACATCAGGTAAATTCTAAAACAGGTATCAAAGACAAGCAAGAGATTTTTGGTACTAATGATACTCATGCATATCTTTTCCACCTATCTTCTAATGGCTTTAATTCAGCATTTTTCTGTCTTTGTTTATGCCGTCTAATTAGAGTACAAACTTTCTCAGCAGGGAATTTTTATTCCTTCTTGTCTTCAGCATGTGTGCAAATACAGCCAGTACTACAGAGATCAATATCATTACTGCTAATAGAACTATCCACATGTATTTAACAATGTTAAATCTAATAATCACAAAGCACAAAATTTTCATAGAATCTGCACAATATTTGTAATTAACAATGCTGACTTATTTACGGCTAACTAACATTGGAGAGATATTCCTTTCCTTGGAATTCCTTTTTAAATAATTTGACTGTGCTTAGGCAGATAATTACTGAAGTTCCAATTTTTTACAGGTTAGTGAGAACATGGGAGACACTGATGTATTGAGCATCAGCTATGATATACTGGACTTTTCATTTCTGGAAGTTTATACTATAGATTGCATATTGAACTTCTAACATTCTAGGTAAAAAAGCTAATGCTTCTGAACTTTGTGTCTGGTTCAGTTGTTCTCTGCATTCAGGAGGACTTAAAAAAAAGGAACTAAAATAAATTAAAAAAATATTGGTCTGTGATAATCAACAGTGTACTTAGACCTTTTGGGTACATTGATAAGGCTTTTTTGTAAGCTTGACTTAGCTCTTTCCTTGTTGGCCTTTGACATATTGCTGGCAAAGCTGGGAAAAATTCCCAGAATGGAATTTAAAAGCAGCATAATCTTCAAACAGTGAATAATAGCACAATATTATTTTCTCTTATGTGATTTGCTCTAAATTATTTACAGATAAATTATGTAGATCTGGATTCATCAAGCAAGCAGTGTCTGCAATATAGATATCTACATCTGGAGCAGTTACCCTGCTGTCAGTTTGTCATTAGTCTAGAGAAACAAGAACCTTTTTAGTAAAGTAGATAAATTCAAGTCTATAAAGTTGTGCCCTAGATGTGCCTCTTTCTTACTCACAATAAAAACCCCACAATAACATGTAACTTGCTGTATCTCACTTTAAGTATATTTAAAGTATTTACTGAGTATTATCAAGTAGACAACTTGGGAAATTAGATGAGAATTTCACCTTGACTTTTGAAGAGGGACGGAAGATCATAGGATATCGTATGGGAAATGAGAGAAACTTGAGTTCAAGCATATATTGATTGTGCATCCAAAGCCTTTTTCTTTCTCACCAAGAAAAAGTTCTTGTCACATCACTGTGGAGACGTCAGCCTCCACTTATCTGCAGTGTAAACTGCACTGTTCTGACATTAATATGTATCTCTGCTATCAGCAGTTACAGAAGTGTATAGATTTATTTGAAGAAATTTTTGTTGATATTTTACAAGGAAATTGATACATAGGTAACTTGAGTTTAAGTTTTCTTGCTAGGTATTCAGTGAAAAGTGTAGGCCAGATTCCATGCCCTTTCCTAGGTGTCAAGGAATCACAAAGGTGGATCTAAGAAAATGACTGAAGCAGGACAGTGTAGGTATAGTCATTAAAGATTATTAAAGACACATTCACCAAAGAAGGCTGCTTGCTGAGGTACTACCACAAAAGCCAGGGAAAGTCTTGAAAAAAATCTGAAAATAGGTCTACAATATACAGAACTGCAAAAGTTTTCAGCACATCCATAGCTTCTGCTGAAGACTTGAGCCTGGTTCCAATAATGAAAAACAGTCCTTGTTGCTGTCTAAATCCTGCCAAAGGTGCTGTCTGACAAGAGCAAGGCAAAACAAATGTCTTTTTCCCTTGAGCTCTGAATTTTCTGCTATGTGATAGAGGAATGTGGTATAGAAACTACAGACCTGTTAGTCTAACCTCAGTATATGGAAAAAATATGGAGAAGATCATACTGGGTGCAATTGAAAGGCATTTAAAGGACAGTGCAATCATCAGGTAGAGTCAACATGAGTTCATGAAGAGAAAGTCCCGTCTAACTAATTGGACATCCTTCTGCGATAAGGTCATCTGGCTAGTGAATGAGTGGAAAGCAGTGGATACAGTTTTTCTGGATATTAGTAAGGCTTTTTACACTGTCCCTCTCAGTATCTCAGCCAAGTTGTCCAACTGTGAGATAAGCAAGTATACAGTGCACTGTGTGAAGTACTAGCTGAAGTGAAGATTTTAAAGGGTTGTAGTGGATAGGGTTAGATCTAGCTCGTGACTGGTCACCAGGATAGACTGAGGTGGTGGAGTTGCTCTTTATGTGAGTAAGCAACTAGAATGCATTGAGCTTAACCCAGCAAGAGACAATGAAAGTTTATGGGTAAGAGTTAAAAGACATACAAACAAGGGAGATACTGTTGTGGTTGTATACCACAGACCACCAAACGAAGAAGTAGTTGTGGACGAGGCCTTCTACAGACAGCTGGAAGTAGCCTGAAGATCACAGCAAGCAGGAGATCTGCATAGGTAAGCAGGGAGCTCCTGGAAAAACTCAAATGGAAGAGAGAAATTTACAATATATGGAGAAAAAGTCTGTTTAGTTAGGAAGATTATACAAATGCTGCAAGACTCAACAAGAAAGACCAAGACTCTCTTGGAATTTAGTTTGCCTAGGGAGGTGAAAGAAAACAAGAACTTCTTTAAATACATCAGTGAGAAAAGGAAGAGGAGGGAAAAAGTGAGTCCACTGCTAAATTAAGTAGGAGATATAGTAACAGAGGATGCAGAGATGGCAGAATTGCTGAATGCCTTCTTTGCCTCAGTTGTTACTACTAAGACCAGCCCTCAGGGCTGATAACACACTGATATTTTACTTATTGCTGAACAGTTCCTTCACAGTGTCAAGACCTTTTTTGCTTTTCACGTTGCCCTGTCAGTGAGCTGACTGAGGGTACACGAAAAGTTGGGAGGGGACATATCTGGGACAAGCTGACTCCAACTGACTAAGGAATATCCCAAACCGTATGATGTGCTCAGCAATAAAAACTGGAGGAAGAAGAAGGAAAAAGGAGGGATGTTCAGAGTCATGACGCTTGTCTTCCCAAGTAATTGTTATGCATGACGGAGCCTTGCTTCCTGCTTGCTGACAGAAAGTTATGCTTTATGCTCTAAGATTTTAGATATACTTTAATATTTTACACTATTTTATTTGTCCAGTTGACAATCATCTCTACTTTTCTAGATAGCAGTATAACTATACTACCCTTCACAGGAATCCATGTCTAACATGTATCTAGGTCTCCTGAGATTTTTGTTCAACCACTAAAAATATGTATTCCATAAGTCCCTAAAATTGTACACGTTTAGCTATATTTAAAAGAGGATGAAACATTATTTCATGAAATGTTCCCTTTTTTAAGTTTCATATTCCTCTTACTCATCTTATGCCTCCCTCTCGCTTCTTCAATTTTCCAAATCAGAGTAACTGACAGAGAAGATAAGGAAAGAGAGAAAAATAGCAAACCTTCTCTTCAGAAAATTTTCAAAAGCAAGGCTTTAACACTTACAGTAATCGTCTTAGCTTTTGAAAACAGATAATTTATATATCAACTTCACTTTTGTTTCCTACAGTATGATTGCTCTATGTATTTTTGAGGATTAAAAACAACTGAAATATAAAATTCTACTAATGACTAATGTTCAATCATTCTTTCTCTCGGAATAGTTCCAAATCCTATCAGAAATCTGCCTTAAAATAATCCTGTTTACAAGTGATTTGTTCATGTGCACACACAAAATTCTCAGAAGCTATAATTGCCATGGGAGATAGCGGAGAGGGTAAGAATTTAGGCCTCTTCCATTTACCTGTTATTATGGTGCTCTAATGGAGAAAACCAACATGAATATTACCATACTTACTTTCTTCTCTCTCTCTTTTCTTTTTTTTCCTCAGAAACTTAATCTAAGAAATGAGTGCCATGTTATCCTCCATATATGTTTGCAATGCAGTGCACAAGAACTCTTCTAAGTTGATAGCCAGTTTTATGCACTGTGAAGAAGCAGAATAGAACATCACTTACTCTTTTCCAAAGTCTCTTTTTCATTTTCTTCATCTTTACAGAGGTGAAGAAAAATATTAATTTACTAAGTAGGATCAAATCCTGCTAACAGGAAAATAGTCCCATTGAACTGCCGAGTAACTCATATATTTCTGAAAAAAAAAAAAGCTTAAGAACATCGATATGCAATACACAGAAGTGTCTGTCAAGCAGAATCACATGACAACATTTACCACTTAGAATCACATTTAATGTACTTCACTCTCTTTTGTTTTTCATGTTATAGGAATTATAATTTAAATTTGAGTTATGTTAACTTAAAAAGCCATTTTACTGGAAGTGAAGAACAATTAATCAATGTAAAATATTTCAGTGAGAGAAAAGCAAAGGTATATAGAGTTGATCTTTCTATTTTTATTTTCTTTTTATTCAGTTCTGTACCAGAGTGATCTAATATATGTTTCTTAGCTTTTTCATCTAATCTCACACTTATTTCTTATCCTTTTGGGGATATTGTCTTTTTCATTCAAAATGCAGTAGGTGTACTTATGTCACATTTGAGCATCATTTTTACTTGGTTAATTAGTTACAGATCTGCAAAGATACAGACATATTTTAATCTTGAGATTTCTTTTACGTTTTTAACTGTAGCAAGGGTCAGGACTCATTAACACCATGGTTTCTTATTTCTGTCAGTTCTGCCCTTCTATAAATTCACTTTGTGGTTTGAATCTGGGAGCTATATGAAGAACATTCCTTCGGATCAATGCATGGAACTTTGATTTTATAAAGATATGCTTGCACCTTTTTTTACAGCTACTATTACCAAATACCTTCAATTATGTTGACATGATCAGTTTGCACCAAAAATAGAGCTGGATTGAGCACACCTAGGAGCATGAGCGGTGTATTTCAAGAGAACAGAGGTTCAGATAAAGTAATGAAGATAGATCCTAGGATTACAGGAAATTTAGCAGAAAGAAATCAGATACATGAAACATATCCTTGCCCATTATAAGGTCACACAAAAAATAGAGAACATTAATCGCTAATACCATCTGTTAATTTCTAAAATAAGTTTGCAATGATAGTAATAGTCCATTTTGGTTTCTAGTCCAGAATGTGTTCTCATAAATTAAGCTGGAATTAATGGCTGTTTACCTTCACCTTCAGTTATTCTATTTGTCTAATAATGGCCTAATTAAATTAAGAGATTCCTTGAATCAGTAGTGTCAGAAGGTTACAGCTATTTGAAAGCTGCTTTGTGACTCCTGTGAAATGAATCAGTCATGTTGTTCTGCCTGCTATAACGCAAATGGGGTCCACACAAAATTCACACTTTTGCCCTAATCCTTACTTCTGTTGGCTGAATCCTGAGGGCATGTTCATAACATGCAATGCAGCACAAGGTGAACAGCCCTGAGAAAGGTTCAGAGTAACTGGTTCATAAAACATGGTTACAAGTAGTGTATAAACACTCAGGCAAATCCCAGAATATGCAAATTCCTATGCTGGAGTCTCCTCCTCCGAAGACTTTCAAAATGCACCTTGATGCGCTCCTGTGTGGCTGCCCCAGGGGGTCCTACTTTGCTGGGGGTTTGGACTAGATGATCTCTAGAGGTCCCTTCCAACCTCGAACATTCTATGATTCTATGCTGAGTCCTAGCTACAAAGCCTTCCTTCTAAAAGGTTGTTTAACTGAGGTATGCTGTTCTGACTCTCCATTTCAGACTTAGTTTAATTATACCTGGATCATGAAAACACTCTTCTGCAATGAAGAGTCTGAGGCTGCACTTTAGAGATTTAGGTTCTTTGCCAAGCAATAATGTATTTCCTGACAGGTGAATGACAGAGAAATTTAGAACAACTTTGCTTTCCACAGCGGGTATATGTAGTATTACAGAGGTTTGGTTTCTGAGATTGTCTATCAGAAATCTGTGATGGTGAAGAAATTCATACAGATTTAAATTAAACACTTAAAAATAGAATTTTGTACTTAGAACAAAAAGCATTTCCAAAAGAAGCCACTATATGTGCAACGGGAATGTGGGCTATGATTTCTACCTCACGAGACGTATGGTAGTACACATACTTCACTCTGGCACATACTTTGCTTACCCAAAGTATTTTTTAGCTTGAAGGATTTCAGAACTTTAATGTAAATTTCTTGGTGTACTTTTTATTATTTAAAAGGAAGACACTGTCGAGAACATCATAAACATTGTAAATTAATTTGTGTGTGTCAGGATGTACATGTCACTGTAAAACCTATTTACAAACATCAGTGTTCCTTTTTAGTACTAGAAAAATTATTTGGATAATCAGAATATATTACTGAACATGTATGTAGTTGCATCAAACATGCACTACATTAGAAACTATAATGAAGTACCTGGATGGATAGCTACTTGTACAGAAAATAAACTAAATGTGGAGTTTAGAATAATGGATTATTTCATATTTCAGTCCTTTTATAAGCTTGATGGGATGACAGAATTTTTGGGTTTGTATTTAATGAAATCTTACACCTAAAAGAAGGAGCTAATTATATATGAAATAACTTTAATCCCTGGGTATCATCTGTCCTTATGGAAGCGACTGGTGAAAGAGATAGGACTGCTTACGCAGAGTGATATGGTAATATTGTTTATTTCTGCAACTGAACTTTGTTTTTGAAATGTATGGCTTTATCATATGTGATGTATATTTCAGCAAAAGATCAGATAAAAAGCGTGAAAAAATTATTGTGATAAAATAATGGCTTGCCTAACAGTTTCTAACTGGTTTAAAAGCTAGGTATTTCAAAATTAATCAGAATTACACTCTCACATAAGACCTTCAACAAAACCATCATCAGCAAACTCTACTTGCTATCATACACCAGTTTGACAATATAACAATGTCAGCCTGAAGGTATGTTTTTCCAACAGAATCAACACAGCTACCATGGGAAAAATTTCCCTTTTATATAGATGCATGAACTATGCCTGAATATAACTGTGCATTTAGCCACAGTAATTTATTTTTTTTTAAACTGATAGTTGGAGGAATTAAGGGCCGCATAAATATAAGTAAGTCTGTCAAGGAAAGGATAAGGTCAAGTCTTATGCTAGTCTCCAATGTGCAAGGAAAAAACTCACTAATGATAGAAGTGTTTACTAGCTATTGGATATTCTGGTAGAAAATTGAGATAACACTGATACTAAGTATTATATTGGTCTCATCCTTATTTACTAAATAAAACAAAATTTACGTACACATCGGGACAAACTAGAAAAAAAGAAGTGTGAAATATATTATCTGTTTTATCCATAAAATATGCATGAATTCCTGGCTTTGAATTAGTGAGTTTTGCCATTAATTCACATACAGTAAGATATTATCCAACTTTTTTTTTAACTGTCATCATTCAGCATAGAAATAGATCTTGCAGTGGCAATTTATTATTTAAAAGGGAAAGACTGCTATTCTGAATCTACATATGGCAGTAATCAGAATTAAATGGTAAGGTAAAAACTTAAGGTCATTTTTGAGAATTGTATTTAACATTCATAGATTCTTTTCCTTCTTTGAAATATTAACCTAAGTGTTTATCAAAGAAGACACAGCCTTAACCTCTGGCTGTTTAAACTGTATAAAGACCAGATGTTATAATTCCAAGTTCAGGTGCAAATGACATTTCTCTTTAAGAAGCAATGCATTTTGTCATAGTAATTTGTGTAAAGATAAGAAGTCATGAAGCATGCTGCCAAGTTCTCTCTGGTTCATTTGTTATGATTTTTGCTTTTGACACAATGTCATGGGTTCAAGTCTCAAAGTGGCACTCTGTAGCACTCTGCTGGTAGAAGAGCTATCTGTACTTCAGGTGACATTTTAAAATAAGCTCTCTGGCACTTATCCAAATGTATGCTAAAAAATCATAAGAGGCAATTTCAGATAAGAGTTGGAGATAACAGCACTCTCATGGGCAGCATCTCTTCTCTCTATAAAACTCACTCTGATACCCAAGACTGTCTGTGAGCTATTGCTGAGCACATCTGTAATGGCTGCTTCATATTCTGCAATGTCATTTTGTAACAAATAACTCATTATCCTTCCAAGATGTTCGATATCTGGGATTTGAGGAGCATTTTAAAATCAAATTTTATTCAGAAGCCCCTAATCTATGCCAAAGAAGATTTTGTCACTTACTCTAAATTAACTCCTTGATCTCAGTGACTGTTTCACTCTTTATATGCCAAGGTAACATACTCAGATTCTCTGAAGAAAAACCTGTATGGTGATGAGTCAGTAGACAGTAAAAAGGTACAAAGCAGGGAGATGTTCCCCTAGGAGACTGTTAAGCACCAGGATTTTCCTACAGGTCTGGCTAATCCTGATGAGAAGGGAAGTTTGTTCACTCAAAGTAACAATAATGAATAACTCCAGTGTTGTGGACTGTTTTATACTGAGCTTTCTGTAAAATATTATTTGCAGTCTTCAATCACTGCCGTTTTCCCTTTCAAGTAATTTTTTTTTTCTTTTCTCAGGTGTTTATGGTTCTGAGCTTATTTTGTTATGACATATTTTAATATTACTGTCATCATGGGCTACGTTTTTGTGGTGAGAGCTGCAGTATAGGCTTTTCCTTTATCTAACAAAAAAATTTCACAGATAGAGTAGGAAAAATATGGAATGATCCCATAACATCATACTTTGTACAGTAATAAGGGTTTAGGAATTTCATTAAATCTTTAGGACTTTAATTAAGAAGGCACACTTGACATACCTATATGTGTATAATAAATGCACACAACTTACTTGATAGTGTGGAAACCATACAAAGTGTAACCATCTGTATCCATCCTGGATAACTCATTCTTCTCTCACGTTATTACTAAAGTGGTAAACTCTTCAATAGACTTTCTACTGATCTGTGCCAAAGAAAGACTTCAGAAGAATAAAATCCCTGTATTCTGCCCCTGAAATATGATGTCCTTATTCGTCCTGTGATAATAAAATAAATTATTTTGACTGATGGGAGCTATTGACCTATTCATCTTCAAATTTATGTTGTTTCCTTCTTTTATCACTTTCTGATTCTACTGATATGATTTTTGAGCAGTTATGTTTTAATAACTGATGAAATAGTATTTTTCATCTCACATCAAGGGCTTTATGTAATTTAATTTTCAGTGACTGCAGTAATAGTGTGTTAAGTACTGTCCAGTCAGGAAATAAAATTCGAGTTAAGAAATAAGCTCAAAATCCGTCACTCTTTGTGTCTAACTCAGCTGAACTTGTGTTAGAAATTGTGGTGCGGCAGAGTTAATAGGTATTCGTATGAACTGCCTAATGCACACACAGTAAGTAGTCTGAAGTCTGAGGAAAAAGGGGTAATTTATCTTTATCAGACTACACTTACAGCCATGTTTGAGAGAGTCTATGAGGTTGCAGGACTTTAAATGGATTTGCTGTTGTATTGACCGAATTCTTCAAGGAGACTTTTTTTTTAATTAAATAAAAAAGGAGTTACAGAAGAAAAGAAAGAAAATCCCCGGGGGGACTCAGGGGGCCACAGAGGGGCCACAACCAACACCAAATAAACCCCTTAACTCTGAAATCTGAGTTTACATCAAGAATGGATTTTCATACATGTTCAAAATCTACTATTAAATGTTAGATTTGGAAACAAATTGTCCATTTTGGATTCCACTTGGCTCCACATTCTCTTAAATTATCGCTGTTTAGGCACTATGTGAAAGTGAAGTTAACAGTCTTTTAAGTCTCATACCACATGATCTTTCAGAGCCCAGAGAACTGATAGATATGGGAAATAACTAAAAATCTGTGCACTTTATATTCTTTCCATTTGTGATATTGAAACTAAGATGTCTTAGTCAAAGTATGTGTTCCTATTGTACAATAATTTGTATAAGACAGTGGAAGGGTCCTCGTTGATTCAGCATCTTATGATTGCAATCCTATTTTTTATCTTCGTATCCCCTCCTGACACAAACATGCATAGTCTTAATGAAGTTAGGCTGGAAGTGAGAACTACACAAAGGAAAGAGATGGTGTTGAAGAGGGTTTTGAATAAGAAAGTAGGGCATAACATAGAAGTATCTCCTTGATAAGTAGTTTTCTGTGACACACAGGAGGTCAGCCTGTAAGATATTTTCTGACTTACCAAGAGACAGTTATGAGTAATAGATTATCTAGCCAAAGTATTAAAGTTGTTAATAAAAAAAATACACTGATAGAAAATGAATTAGGAAAAAGATGAATGTAGCATGAAATACTGATACAGTATTTCAAAGGTGAAGACAGGTAGTTTGAATTTTTCACTAGAAGAGGTAAAGAGTCAGTGAGGGTGACAAGTTTTGATGAATATATTTTATAAAGACTAAAAATAAAAATATCTGTTTAACAGAGGCTCATTACAGACAATAGTCACGGAACAAACAGTACCGTAACCTCTATTATTTATCTGTACCTTGTTGAAGCATTTCTTCTGTAGCTCATTTTTCCTTTGATATCTCATTAACTTACAGGACGTGTTAAAGAAGTTAGGAAACCATTGTGGTTCTAGTGTGCATTTCAGTAGTATATTCCTGTGAGTTATAACTTAAGTGATAAATTGTTTTGTTACACATGAATTTTTGTCTACTGCATGTTTATATAATATATACAGAGCAGGTTCGGTACAACTTTTGCTGTCTAGTGAAGCTCAATGGATATGGATGAGGCACACATTTAGGCTTCATCACCAATTCCAAGGATTCATATCAGCAGAATGTTATACAAAAGTCTTGTATCTGTATTTTGAACATTTTTGCTTTGCTTTCTTATGCTTACTTACATACATGTCCATGTGATCTATTTTTTGTCATACAGAACAGTTATTTGTAGACAAGTTAAGTAGTTCCAGAGCAGAAGCAGTGCCACTTTCTGAAGTGCTTTCCGCCCCTCCCCCTTAGTATGTGATATTCAGAACCGAATAAATAAATGAGTGAATATTCAAACCAAAGTATGATGCTAACAAACCCACTTTGCTGCGACCATGCATAAACCCACTGAATGAATGGAACAGCACAGGTCTGTAATTTGTAATGAAATTACAGATTTTGTAATGAAATTACAAAAGTTATGCTTCTTCTATACTGTGTTTCAGATAAAAAAATCCACTTAATACATAATGTTATTCTGAAGAGGTTTGCAGAATCAAATGAGTTGCATTAGATGCACTAATGACAAGGAAGAGATGTTGCCTGAGCAATTTCCTTAATTCTGCCAGCAAAGGTTTGCTGTGATGTCAGGACTAGAACCATGTTGCCCTGGCAATGTTGGTAAAACCAAACTCTTGGAACTAAAGGACTCTTCACAGAACTGACATCCGTGTCTTGAAGATTATATGAAATAAGATGGACAAATTTAAAATGTACGAAAGCAAAAATGAGCACTTTAATTCTGATGAAGAGAAATGACTTTAAATTGTTCCTCTACAGCCTGACTGCAGCTTTTACTTGATTGTATTACATGCAGTAACACCAGATGATTAATCTACAGACATACAACTTAGGTGACAAAATTACTAGTCGAAGATAATAAATATGACAAATATATTGGTCAACAACAGTGGAAATAATGATTCGGTCCTGAATGGTATCTATAATGGGCCATGGTACAAATGACATATAAAAAATTTCTGACAAAAACAAACTAACACTTAGAAGTTCTAGACAACATGAGGTATAATTTTGGTGATTCAGGCCTGTGGTATAATTTAGGACACGTGGATGTCTCTTCCTATTCCACTTAGCTCTTCAATGTTTTAAAACCTTACTAGACATGCAAACAGTCTAACAAAGCTAAGGACACATTGATCGTGCTAGCTGAGGTCATGTGTGGCAGATGATAGTGTTTGAAGGCTCATATATTTTTAATAAAGCCCAGCTATCACACTGTGTATGTCTGATTTCCACTTGCAGTGTAAGCCTGTGGGCGTACAAGGACAAGGCTCCCTGCTAGACCCAAGTTACTTTCTGTCATTCTGGTCAGACAATGGGTTTGCTGCAGTTGTGCTCCAGTGCAGCGACGTGCTGCAACCCCCAGCAGTGTGCTGCTCATTCTGGTGTCTGCTCTGTTAAGCTTCAGGTGTAGGACCACCCTTTATTTTCATTTTTTTCCTTTTCTCAATCTTTCCCCTGGGTTTTAGAAAATTAAAAGGATTGGTTGGTTGCTGCTTAATTTATCTTGTCAGCGTGAGTTTTGGATTTAGATTTCCAAAGCTGATTAGGGGATTAAGCTGCACAACTGCCATTAATATCAATCTCCTTTTAGTTAGTTTGAGAATTAAAACATGCATCTTTGAGGTTTACAGTTTAATGTTGGTATAAATTTTATATACAGATTATGGGATTCTGTATGTAAAAAGAACGTTTGGGACGGACTTTTTCTCAGTTAGTTCTACAAGAAACATTTGCTGGACAACTGGTGTCAAACTGAAGAAAGGAAGCAGAACACATCCTTAAATAATAAGAGATTTAATTCAACTTTCTGAGTTTTAATGATATATGTCTACATATCTGACGTAAAAATTTATTTACTTATATAAGTGATAAATAAACAACTAAGAAGCCATACAAGTAAACTTGGTTTTAGGAAAGCTTTGAAAAATGAACAGGTCTGTGTTTTCAGCTTCCATGAGAAAGGTGCATCAAACAAACACTGTATGATCTGACAGCACAGTAGTCTGCTGTTCCTAAGGAACAAAAGAATAATTAAATACACTGATGCCTGGAATGTCTGACTTTTCATTTGAGATGTTCCTATTATTTCAATAACACTTCTTATTATTTATCCTCTGGACTGCCACTGGCTTCGAAAGCAAAGACTGAGAATTCTCTTTTGTTTTTCTGACCATTATTGATACAAGTGTTTTGAATTGTTCTCTTTACATGTTTTTAAATTATATTACTTTCCTTTAAGTCTGCTTAAGTAAAACAGAACACTTAAATGTAAAGAACTCTACCTGAATTACATCTCTCCTTCACATTTGTCATAAAAACCTATCTTCAATGATAATGAAATAGTACGAGACAACAGTTCAACCTAATAATTAGCACTTAGGAAAGTCAATTTATCATTAACAGTTTATAGAGTATCACAATTACATACCGATACAAATCAAGCATTAGGCAGGTCTTTCAATGATATCTTCAGAATACTTTACAAAGCTTATATAATAAGAATATTTTGGTATCGTGGTTGAATCATGTGTATACATGCATGTAAGCGAAAGTCAGCCTTTGAAGTGTGGTAACTACTTCAGACTCTTGGAATGTCATACATAATGTACAGATACACAAAATTAAATTACTTAAATTTCGAGATGAGGCTTCCAGTCTGGAAGCACAATGTAACTAACATCCATGGCAGGATGTTCTTCATTCAAACAAAGGCTTTCTAAGAGATGAAATTTTTGTTGATATTATTGGTATTTTTTATGCACTCAACAATTTAATCTGGAAGTTAGTTACAATGAGAATGCGGATCTTATTTTAATTTACTTTAGTTGAGGTTTCAGATCAGTATTCTACAAGCATATTTAGACTCATTTTATGGTGATTCACCTTGACATTATTTTTTACTCCTATGCACAGTGAGCTTCCTCAAAATATAGTAGTAGAAATTATCCCATATTTGCACAGAACAAAATGCCTGAAATGACCATGTGACCATCAAAGGTATTAAAATTGAGACCAAAAAAATCATAAATGATTATTTTAGTCTCTGGAAATCTCATATGAATTCTGTGAAGTATGTCTTCACCAACATTTTGATTTTCATTTTCAAACAAAATTAAACCTTGGGTTTTAAATTAGGAAATATTACATTTTTCATTAAACTGGAGAGAATTACATTACCAAAAGATCGATTTTATGTATTCCCTTAATCTGTTGTTGTGTTTCTGATGGAAAAAATAAAAATGTAAAAAAAAGTAATTTTTGTACACTCTGATGTGCAAAATTTTTTTTAGCCAGTACCACTAATAGAATAATGATGATATTATACTGTATTAGACTATAATATACTTATATTATTATAGATTACAAAATTGCAAGTTAAATCAAGTTACAAATCTAAGAATATAGCTGAAATCTTTTTATGTTCTTTTATACTGAAATGTCATTTTGTCGGGCCAAAGTTGTTCATAAAAATTTACATGTTTTCACAGTATTTTGAAGAAAACAATATAAAGCAGAGACAAAAAAGTACAAAAAAAGGGGGTCTAATATGATTTTTTTTTTACAGGAAATATCTTTAATTTGGGGTGAATATTATCACAATTACATGAACACAAAAGCTACCATTTGTAAATTGCTGATGAACCTTACCTAGGGTCTTGGATTTACTCTAAATTACCCATCATGACAGTAGTCCCAACAAGACTACAAGCTCCTCATTCCAGTGCCATGGAGTTCAAGGAAAATATGGCCATTCTGAGGGAGGTAGAAATAGCTCTGAAACCAGAAGTAAACCAGTTATATCAGGGTGCTATTGAAACCTAATCTGCTAAAACCTCCAGACCACTGAACCACCATCACTAGACTTACAGAGCCTGTACTTTAAGTATCACATCATATCACTCTGATAGTCTATCTCTCCTAATGTTTTCAACTACTCATGAATGTCTGTTTGACACTTAGAGGGTTGGTTTTGTGCAGGAGAGTTTAATTCAGGACCTTTTATTCTACCACTGTTGTGATTCTGTAGGAAAATTCAACAAGTAGCAGAGTTCTTCTGTAGTGCTCAGCTATATTTAAGCCATGTTCAAAACTTTGCATAGTAAGACTGACATATATAGTACAAATTTAATTTTATCAGGTTGGCCATCAAGGCATAATCTTTTTAATTGCATTTTTATTTAAAATTTGTGCATTAGAATGTGCATTTCTGTATATGCCTACTACATTCACTATGTCATTATATTAATAGATTGAACTCATTGTAGATATGTCTGAACTAGAACTTGTTTGCACTTTCCTTATGAAAAGTAGCATTCTAGTTTGTAACTTTTAAAAATAGATATTGTCAAGACAGAAGGTTTTGGAGGGTTTTTATTTAGAAATAAATTAACTCTCAACAGTAAATTAAAGTCAGGGTTTTTTTTTCCACAGGATTCTTTTTTCCTTTGCACTAAAAGAATATTTTTGTTCCATGAAAGATTCCCTATCATCTTGGGCTGATGACTCCATTTCTGATATTTTCATATTGTTGTAATCAAACTTAAGTTTTAAGGAGCTAATTGTTTAATGAATAATTAATCACCATTCTAATTAAATTAGTTTATTAATTTATATTAGGATAAGGAATATAGAACTCTACTTATACTAAGAAGTCGTGTGTAGGCCTTGGCTAGAGCTAGAGTGGGTGCAAGTTGCAAAGCTGACAGGGAATGTTTCGTACTAGTAAAAGGTCTCACCGCACCTATGCTTTGGTCTCACTGCACCTGTGCTTTAATAACAATACCAGCATACTTCATTTAGACAGATCAATAGGTTGCGTTTCACACAAGCATGCCTCCCTACCTCCCTACTCCCCCATTTTTGTCTTGTGGTTAATTGTGATCTCACCCCAATTATCAGCGACTGTATGGAAATAAGAAATATGAATATTAATAAGGGTTGAACCAATCATTACAAAGGTCAAAATTAATAGCGGACAGTGTATGCATGTTTATGTTAAAATATTATAACTTTGTAAAAGAGTGTATAAATAGATTGAATTTTTGTGAGGTATTCGAAGCATTGGATGATTTCCAAGCTTCCCAGCGCTGCAATAAAGAAGTGCCTGCTTATCTACGAGTAGATAAGTTCTGTCGTTTTTGCGACATTCCCTTTGAAAATCGCAACAGTATCTGTAAGAATTGTGTCTCAAGGTGACAATGGAAAAATTAAAAATTGTATTAAGTTTCTTGTTTTGATACTTGGAGTAGTCTAAACTCTAAATCAAATATGAACATAATTGTACTTCATGTATTCTTCATATTTTCTTTCAGATTCAAATTTTTATCTTGACTGTTTCTGTGGGATGAAAACCTGCAGAATTCATCCCAACCTGGGACTCCAGGACATGTAACTTCCCTTCAAAACAAAATCACCTGCCTCCTCACCTGCTACAGTATAAGGCAGTAGCTTTCATCTTGTTGCTTATAAAAAGATCCATAGGATGAGATTGTTGGTTATATTAGTAAGATAAAAATCACCATCACCACACATAATATGATATTCAATGCTACCCTTCAGGACTTTTTATTTTGTAGATTTTCTCTTAATATAATATGTTAAAAATATTTTGCAAATAAATATTAATCTGACAAGTTTGAGATCACCTAAAAAACTGTGCTTCACAAAATAACATGGGCCCTGCTTAAGCAATGCAGATTCTAATGAAAAATGAAGATTAATCAAATAATGGGTCTTGATTTATAGACTCAACATTATTTTTACTTCCTCCCCCCAACTAATGATTTCGGAAAAAAAAAATATTAGTATGTTTCAAGTATTTTTCTGTGCTTCACCATCTGCTCTAACAAGTGATCACTCATATTAGAAAAGTCCTGACAGATTTTCACGGTGTTTGTATTCTGGTATATTAAACTAGCATCTAATTCCTTTGATGCTGCATTGTGGTTTTCAGAGTACACAGGTATTATGCTCCATGAAAATCCCTCACAGAAAGAATAAAAATCAGGGTTCTGGTACCTACACTTCCCAGTTACACAGCTGTAAATCCAGTTGTGTTTGTATGATGTAGTCTATTCTCTTTAAAAACGGTCATCTGCAATGACTCTTACTTGCTATGGACATCTAAGAGAGTTTTCCGTCATGGAATAAAAAATATTTACTCCTAGTTTTGTGTGAAACATAGTACTGTGTGGCCTTTGTCAAGTTTAACTTTCTGCAAGCCACAGCTGTATAGCAGTCTTCTCAGATAACTTTTTTTAATAGTCATTTTTCTGTGCATCCCATTGTAGCATCTCCCCTTCTGAGGAATATAAAGCAAAACAAAATCTTTTTCTTTTCCTCTCAGATGTCTCAGCTGGCATGTCAGACTGCATCTAAAATAGTACACAAAAAAGACCTAGAATCCAAGCTGCTTCTCAATACAGGCAGCCATGTGTCATCACCGGCACACCATCATATGCACTCTCTTTTTCCTCCCCACCTTCTTCCAAGCAGGATGAACTCATCCATTCTACCTCCTGGGAACAGCGTTTTTTCTTTGCTGTTCCCTCAGCAGTGTTTGCTTGTTGTTTGTGAGAATGCTAACACAAGCTAAAATTGCAGTGGGGATGTGTAAGTAATCAAATAGTATGAACTAGCTGAAGCCCAAGTCCTAGACAAAGAGTTCACCACTCCATACATAGTTTACCTTCCCAGAACTCCTCCTGGATGCCTAAAAGCTTTTCCCTACTTTACATTAAAATCTTTTTCTGTCAAATATTTTTTTTTTTCTTTTCCCTGTGGACACAGTATCTTTGCCAAATTCCCTTCTATTCTTCCAACATCTGTTTGTTTCCTCTGTCCCCTAAGTTCTAATTCTCTCAAAATCCCAGGTGAAAATAGCCTATCTTCCTTGTTAATCTCCTTTGGTGTTTCTTTCTTTCCTTTTCCAATCTTGTCAGAGTGTTTTGTTTTTCTGTGGATACACAGCTTCTCTAGGAGAAAAAGTATCTGCACTGACAAGCTGCTCCCCAAAACTAGACTAGATCATAATAAACAACAGATTGTGGAGTCGTACAAGAAATTTGGAAAGACTTCTTTCTTTACATCTGTACAGCGTGATTAAGGTCCATGATCAGTGAGTGAATCATTCAAATTATCCTGAGGCAATATAGCATTATGCTCAAAATCTTGTTTGTGGATGAAGTGGAAGCATACCTTATAGACAAGTAAAGAAGAATTTACTTAGTATAACTGGAATCTGAAGAGTATAAATATTATTAAAGTAAATTTCAATACTACAGAAGCAGAAAGAATAACAACATCGTTTAGATGCTTAGTTTCCTCCCCTTTTCCTGTTTTTAAGTCCATGGTTCTCCCTGCCTCACTCCACTGTGTGATTCGCACTTTCACTTTGACGGTGGAACTCAAGGGGTGTTATGAGCAAATTGAGTCCTTCATCAGGAGGAACATGATGCTCACTTCTCTCCCTCTAGGATCCATATGGGGTTGGTTTTAGACATTTGCTAACATGCTTTTACACCTGTGCTCATTCTTCACCAATCTACAGTTCCACACGACTTCTGAATTTGTTATACATAGGGCATTTTTGATGTGGGAGAAACTATGTCTTTGTTCTCTTTGTTACTCCTATGTATGCCCCGCTTCTGGTCTGCTTTTCTTTGACAAACCATTGGTGAGCTGTTCATAGCTTCAGGGTTTCCAAGTGCCAAGCTTGTGCCTCATCCAAAGCCTGCACTTCTTTATGCTTTTCCTTATGTTTATATGGAACCTGATATGCTCCAGCTTGCATGTGTTGCGCTTGTCCTATCATTGGACATCACTGAGAATCATAGAACCATAGAATGGCTTAGGCTGGAAGGGACCTTAGAAATCATCTAGTCCAACCTCTCTGGCATGCGTAGGGACACCTCTCAACTAGATCAGGCTACTCAAGGCTCCATCCAACTTGGCTTTGAACACCTCCAGAGAGAACCTAGGTCTGTCCTCCTGACACTCATCCTTTATGTATTTATAAACACTAATGAGGTTACCCCTCAGTCTCCTCCAAGTTAAAGAGATCCAGCTCCCTCAGCGTTTCCTCATAAGGGAGATGTTCCACTCCCTTCATCATCTTTGTGGCTCTGCGCTGGACTCTCTCAAACAGTTCCCTGTCCTTCTTGAACTGAAGGGCCCAGAACTGGACACGGTATTCCAGAGGCGGCCTCACCAGGGCAGAGTAGAGGAGGAAGAGAACTTCTCTTGACATACTAACTACACCTCTTCTAAGAGACCTTACATACCGATTATCTGCAAAGCATGCTGGTCCAAGCTGGCTGCACCTAAATGGTGATCTCACCACTCTTGTCTTCAGCTCTGGGTGCTGAAGACAATAAAGCTGTGCAAGCACAGTGAGAAAGAGGTATAACAACAACCCACTTCAGTAATTTTCATCTGTTTCCTTCAGCTCTGAGTGCGTGCATCCCTCTATGTATGATGGTCTTATACAAGTTTTTCTGCCAGTATCTGGCATACTGAATGATGGGAAAGTTACTTGTTTATCTTAGTTGCCTTTGCATCCACTCCTCGATGCTTCTTAACTTCTCACCGTCTGCAATTCCTTACGTCTATATTGCTTAGCTGAGCTAAAAGGGTATAATTTTCTTGTAAGTTTGAGATAGCTTTAATAGATTATACAGAATCCACATAACTACTCACTACGCTTCTGAGCTGAAAGTATACTTTCTGCTATTATTATCTGTTATTACCTGTGATTTCTTAAAAAACAAATCAAAACAAAAAACTACGATAAAAAAACCTCCCTGCAATTTAAAATAATAAAACTTGAAGAATAGACCACAGAAATTTACCACAAGAAAAGTCTCTTTAGAAAAGGAAGTACATTTTGATCTGCAAACTTGAAGTGATGGGGAATCTTCCACTATCTTTTCAGAGTGAAACTGTGTGCTCCAGTCAGTCAGTACTACCACTTCTCGTCTTATTTCTCTTCATATACCCCAAAGCACTGTTCTCAGAGTAAGCTCCTTCTCCAAGGGTGATTCCACTGAGTAGTGCCTAAATATGCTTGGAACATGGATTAAAAATACAAGGCACCAGTTTTCCTTCTGCACAGAAAGAATAGAAAACATAAAAAATAGTGTTGGAAAGGACCTTCTAAAATATTCCTATTTATCATATTAATTAAATACAAAATTTCTATATGTTTTGGAAAATGACACTCCAAAACCTAGATGCATATTAAGGATCTGATCCAGCTTTTACTTGTCCATTCTGTGAAGTTTAAGGAGCTTTGGTAAATATCTTTAAGGATTGTCAAGTAAGTATGTACTTTACAGACATTAATTGTGTGACTGACATGATTAAGTTTGGTACACACCACAGGATATTTATGTGTTCACTTCCAGTTACGTGGAGGAGATAACCTGCAATGAATTTTTTAGTTTTCAGGTTTCTGGGAAATGCTTCCTTTACGTCAATATGGAGTGGTAGACCTTGTTCTGAACTTGTGTCCATGCTTTTATTTGTAATTTTCTATTACCAGAACATTCCTTCCACAGAGAAAAATGCTGAAGGAAAAGCAAAATAACAGAAATTAAGAAACCCTTAAACATTTACTTATTAAAATGAAAATTACATCTAAAAATATCATTGAAACAGATGTTCATACATGGGATGTAAATTGAACATTTATGAGAAATAGCCAAAATATGTTACTTTTTATTCTTTATATATATATTGCAAGGCACAGCAGTATGCGTGCAAAAATGTTGCATGCTGAAAAAACACAACAGCAACAATTTTGTTGTCACATACAATGTTAAAGGTGCTATTCAAAGCCCTGTATCTATATTTTCTCGATATAAATATTTGTATAAAGCCTGAAAAATAAAATGTCATGCATGCCCTTATCCCATCAGCAGTAACTCTTATCTCTTAGCGTAGAATTATTGAACATTGAGATAAAATTAAACCTATATACCGCCCCAGTTCTAAGGGGTCCACACAGTGGTTTTCTCTGGTGCCAATACACAGCAAATGAGAATTCATCCTCTGCCTCCACAAATATTTCACAAGGCCTCCACTATTCTAACAACTCTCTAGCTGTGTTAACTACTGCATCACAACTTGCAAGCAGCTGGGTAACACCTTTATAAATTTTTATCCATACTACTTCTTACTTCAGCCTTTAAATTTTACCATAGTTCACAGTGTGAGAGCTGCTGGAGTGCTCCTCAGGTTTGAATGAGTGTGGGTTTAGTCACCGCTGACTCTCTTTTGGTTTTTGCATTGCTTCACATGCTGTGCCCTGGAGAGCTGTTGTGTACATTTTCTCAGTTATTTTCACAGAGCCTCTGATTTCCTGGGAAATGTTCCACAATCCAGCATTCGTCATCACTGCACAACATCACCAGTCTTCTTTCACCAGAGTGGTCCATTCAGGGCTCCAAGTAGAGCCTACAGACGAATCTGTGTTTTGCACTCAAACTGCCACCAACATGCTATAGGTGGGACTGTTATAAGCCCTCTCACCACTGGACACAGAGGAGAGCCTGTGGTGCTGTCCCAGAACTGACAGACACACCAAAGATTACTTAGAGTCTCTGCTCCTTCCTAATATTTCAGTAGTTACCTCTATTTCTGGCTTTAATGCTGAGGGAACTGCAAAATTCCTCAGGAACTGATATGAGAATTTTTGACTTTTAGTATTTGAAATGTTTCTAATTCTAGTGGAAAATTTAAAATGATATTTCACTTTTCTTCCCTCCCCTGTATTCTTTATGCAATCATAGTATTTGTGTCATAAATGGAAAGAACCTAAGTGACATTGATTGCAATCTAGTGTTACGTACTGATGCCTTAAATTATGTATCTGTTTGATATTTTCCTTATCAGCAGTTTTTCTTAGATTTCCCAGTGCCATTCCAATTGACTGTGATCCTCATAGAAACCAAAATGTAGACATACAATAGACTTGTGGTGTGGTCAGTCCATCTTTCTGCATTTTATATGTTTGTGCATTTTATAGTGACTTCTGCAAGCTAGTTTAAAATGATTCAGACAATAAGATTTCAATCACCACTGTGGTGGAAACTAATAGATCTGCAGGGAAGTAAGCTTCTCCTTAAAACTATCTCTTTGTTTCTGAATTCCCTCAAATTTTCTGCTTCTTCTTTCTAAATCACTACTATATATAGACATATAATATAATAATTAGCAGTAGTAGTACCACTAGTATCTATTTGTTCTTTCAAGATAGTTTTAGACTTCAGTTGTTCCTTATGTAATCTGTATAAATTCAAATTTTTGCTGGCTTTGTTACACTTAAGGACAAAGTATGTTTGCACCTTAATCTTAATGTGCTCCGTTTCACATCTATTCCATCCTGAGAGAAAAAATGTGGTCAGGTACTATAAGTTAGATGGAGAGGATTTCATAAGAAAGTAAATACTTCTGAGTCTTTTCTGCACTCCCTTTTTGTAAAGAAGTTTCAGTGATGTGAGTCCCTAATTATTGCTGAAAGTATATCACCTTATATCAGCTTGAAAATTTCACTGGAAATATACATGAGGAAAAGGATGAGTTTTTCCCTGCTTCTGTTTGTAATGTAGTTATAACATTTAATGGACAAACCTTTTGGAATGTTTATAATTAGTGGAACATTTAAAAAGTATGAAGTTAGATTATATTTTAGTTATATTTTTATCTGAATATAGTTACAGAGATATTAGACTGGTGATAAATTTTAAAGGTTTGACAAATTGGTAAATACTGTAAAAATCCAGATGTATTTGACTGTAATAAACGTGTGAGATCACACTAAAAGAAAAAAAAAAAGCAATTCTACTTTGTGTATAACAAAGCATTGACTCTGGAAGGTGGCCAGTATGAAAAAGGAATAATAATTAAATGCAGAGATGATATTCAGTGCAGAATGATGATAGAAATAGCACAGCTATTACAGAAGAAATTTTTTTCTGTTTATAAAAACTTGCTGCTCAACACTGTGCAAAAAACTTTATTACACTGAAAATATAAATTGCAAGACTGTTATTTCATCATAAGCTTGAAGGGATAGGATAAGTGATTTGCACATTGACCACAAAAAGAATAATTGCAAAAGGTACTTTAATTATTTAAAAAATAATTTAAGTTTATAAATACAATCCAGAAGATTTTATCTGGGTTTATATAAAAGGGTAGAATTAGGATAGGCTTTTTTTCTTAATCAAAAAAAATTACAGAAACCTGTAAAATTCAAAGAAAATTCAAAGTTTGCACACAAGAGAGGAGGGAATATCTAATTGACTCAGCCAATTTAAGTCATCATAAAGTCTATTTGCACATTTGACCAGATGAAAGAGAACCTGTCAGCATATGGTTTATCCCATCACTGAAAACAACCCAAACTGGAGCTGAGCAAGAGTGTATCTTTCTTACTTGATAGTCATCAGGTAGATCCTTCTGATCTGAATGGCCTTGCTACCTCTCTATTTTATATTCTGAAGGTAAACTTCACTTTTTCAGCATGGTCCATACTACCATTTTTTCCAGTAGCTATGGTTTTTGTCATTGATCATACTTAGTTATTTCTGTCCATTTCCTTTCTAATTTATCCATATGTTACTTTGTTATAAAGATGATCAACAACATTTTAGTAAAATTCAGAGCAAAAATTTATAGTATTATATTTACAATCTATAATACTAGATTATAATGATACAGGGTGGTATTTCATCATCCTGATTTCTAATTAAGGTGAAACATTTGATTTTAGGTGTATGGTTACAAGAGCAATGTCTTTCTTCTGGGAGAAAATCCCATGAAAAAGTGAGATACAGCGATTCCTATATGCACAATGTTTTGTGCATTTGCACTAAACAGAAATTATTTGGCAACATAACTATTTATTTTTAAGGGATGACAGCTGTCAAAGATGTGATGCGGACTTGCAGTTAACATTGACTTAAATATATTTCTTCTTTCAAACATAAATTGTTTGAATGTATTAAAGCTTTTCTTTAAAACATAGGATTTGTTAACAGACAGAATATGAAGATGAAAGGCCATGTCTACATGAAATTATAGATGTCTACAAAATTTGTAGATGTAAGAAATCAATTTGTGTGTCTTTACAAAACCACTTAGCATGCATTTAAATGTAAACACACAAGTAGACCAGGACTGTGTCTTGCATTTCAGTAGTGGGGGGGCTGTAGGGGTGGCTTCTGCAAGAAGGTGCTAGAAGTTTACCCTAAGTCTGACAGAACCAATGCCAGCCAGCTCCAAAGACGTATCCACCGCTGGCCAAGGCTGAGCCTATCTGTAATAACAGGAGAGGAACTCCTCTGTGAAAACATATTTAAGAAATGGGGAAGAAAGAACTGCGCCACAACAGCAACTGGCAGAGAGACAGAGGAGTGAGAACATGTGAAGACACCAAGGTCAGTGAAGGAGAGAGGGGAGGATGTGCTCCAGGCACCAGAGAAGAATGTCCCTCAGGCCGTGGTGAAGATCATGGTGAAGCAAGCTGTCCCCGTGCAGGCTATAGGCATAACATGGTGTAGATGTCCACCTGTAGCCCATGGAGGACCCCACGCCAGAGCAGGTGGATGCCCGAAGGGAGCTGTAGTCCCGTGGGAAGCCCTCACTGGCGCAGTTTCCCCCTGAAGTATGCACCCCATGGAGACACTCATGTTGGAGCAGTTTGTGAAGAACCACTCCCCGTCCCCCTGTGCCACTCGGAGGGAGGAGGTAGATAAATTGAGATTGATGTTAAGCCCAGGAAGAAGGGAGGGGTGGGGGGAAGATGTTATTTTTTTTTAAGATCTGTGTTATTTCTCGTTGTTCTTCTCTGATTTGTTCTTTAATAAATTTAACTAATTTCCCCAAAATCGAGTCTGTTTTGCCTGAGACGGTAGATGCAGGTGATCTCCCTCTCCTTTTCTCAAACCATGAGCCCTTTGTTATATTTTCTCCCCTTGTCTAGCAGAGAAGCGGGGGTGATAGAGCGGCTGTGTTGACATCCGGCTGCTGGCCAGGGCCATACCACTATACTGTTTAAATATAATTAATATAAAAATAAAAATTAAAACCAAAAAGTGTTTGAGAGGACATACATCTCTTGTTCTTCTATATCACAGAATTTTCATTTGCTCATAAAAAGTATTTTTATGAACATAGACTTTTTGTCTAGCAAAATACACTTTTGTGATAACTCAGGATTGCTTTTCTAACTTCCTGGAGAGTACTAGAAATATAATACCAACTTTTTCTTTCTGATAGCTTTCAAAAATTTTTCTCTGTTTTCTTCTAAACCAGTTTTACAGAGTTGATTTATGACAGAAATTGTGAACCACAAGTAAATATCATAAACTATTAACAAAAAACGGATTTCAAATTCCTAAGGTTTGTGTTTATAAAAATTTTATTTGAATTAACTTTATTGACTATAACCAGGTCATAAGTCTTGCGCTGAATGAAAGCCATTAGAAATATGTCTAATAAACAATAAATATAATTTATAAACTCATTATTTGTATTCTAATTCAAGGATCATTAAAATTAAAATGATACTAAAAGTACCAGTATCACAGATAAAATCATATATTATAGGAAGGAAAGAGTAAAATATGCTCAAGAAGCAACCATGACTTGTTCACCCAAGAAAATTTGTGGTAAAGTTTTGTAAATTAGCTGTTCAATGGAAATGAGAAATGAAATTCTATAAAGAGATTAGATTACAGTTTTTGGAGAGTGAAAATGAACCTGTATATGGAATGTAAAAATATATTTTTTAAGTCAATGTTAAAGACCACCTTCATAGCCTCTGAATTTTGAAAAGGAGAAAACAAATATGATGGCCAACAGATTTCTTAGCCTACTACTCAATGAACTACCCGAACTGCTGCTATTTTCACTTGGTTTAGGAAACAGCAAAGGTCAATTTTAGGCTTTCATCAGACAAAAATGCATAAGATTAAAGAGGGCATGAACAGGTATGTTTAAAAAGAAAGAGAAGAATCATTGACAGTATAGCTGTCATTTTCCTATTCAAATGAAAAATGTTGAAAATTACTGTAATGCTAACAAGGTCAACTGGGCAAAGGTGACCTGACTATGAGAAGTCTTCATTCGTCACATAGAAACCATGGAAGAACTTACATCTGAAAGAACTGGAGAGGGTTGAATCTAGGTCTGGCTTAAGGTTATCTAGAACAAGCAATCAAACAAGGCCTGATGATGAAAAATTATAATTCTTATCAGTGAATTACGCTTTTAGGGAACATGAAATTTTCTTGGAAAATTCTTTGTTTATGTATTAATTTATTTTATGCAGTGTTATTGACTTCTTATTTTTGGAAGTACCCACAGTGAGGTTGTACTCCCTGTGTCATTGCAGACTCCTGTTAAGCGTCAAAGTCATAGGAGAAAGGGGCTACATTTTGATGACAGAAAAGCATGTATAAAGCTACTGCACACACTGTATTTAATTTAGAGTATCTCTGCAAAAGATTAATGTTAAAGTAAATTTGAACTTCTGTGTCCATCATTAAAACACTGAGGAAAACAATATAAGAACATTCAAGCTTTTTTTCCAGTCAGTCAATCTGTCATCACTGTAAGCACTGCTGTCTGCTCTGTGGTTTTCCACTGCCAGTCCTGTGCTCAGTTGCCATCTGCCAGTCCTCACTTATTGCTATCCAGTTGATACTACTAGTCACTCACTTTCAGGTGACTATCAGTCAAACTTGCTGATGTTTATGAAATTATTTGAACATACCTCGTACAGAAAAATCCAAATCTATTGAATTTAGGTTTCTGTAATAGTGTTGGGAGTTTTGGTTTTTTTTGTAATTCATAGTATGCGAAAAAGGGGTTATGAGTTTACTATAGTTTCAAGGCACATTAACTTGTTATATGCTTACAGTGTGAAGAACAGACTTGAGCTCCTGAGTCTTGCTATGCATGTGTGTATTACATTTGCCTACATTTGCTTCCCTGCACAGACAACTGAATGCTCCCAATAAATGAGGAAACCCTCAAAAGCCAGCAATACGCAATTGGCTACATGCCTAATCCATCAACAACAGCCATGTTGTGTTTTTTTGTAAACATTTAATTTGTGGTTTTAAGAGCTCCTGTGTTGCTACAGTTCCAGATTGAGAGAAACCTCTTCAGGAACAATTGCTAATTAGCAAAAAGATGAGGAAGTCTATAGAGGTTTTTTTTTCATTTATCCCAAAAGCCACACAGATCCTTGGCAGCTCACCTATCAGGTGCTCAGATTTCAGAATTTGTACCTCAATTGCACAGCAGGATTTTCTATTTCAATTGTGCTTATGAATCTGACAATTTGGGGTCAAGTAATTTTGTCTCCACTTTTCATATCCAGCAGTTGCAAGTGAGAAAGGCTGTCTCATAGCTTCTGTAGTATTTGAATTAAGTTTTGAATACTTTAGAGTAAAAAATACACATTTTACATTTCTTCATAAAAGACATATCAAAACATTTGTGCACACTTAATCAGAAGTGTTCTGCATGTAATATCCCCAGCTTCAGCAATAGAATCCAAAAGCTCTAAACTAGAGATTGAATTTTCTGCCTAATTAGCTCTTTAATTTTTATGCACAGGTAGTATAATATTATGAGCTTCTATGCAATTACTTTATTTTAAAACAGAATGAAATTAAACTTATACTTCCCAATACAAATTGTCTTTGCCAATGTGCCCTACAATCTATCCAACCAAAAGTTAAAGCACTAGTTTCAGAGCTAGACATCCCAGCCTTTAGTGAGGAAGTTCTTTATCACAGAATCGTAGAATCGTAGAATTGTAGAATAGTAGAATGGCCTAGGCTGGAAGGGAACTTAGGCCTTTAGTGAGGAAGTTCTTTATCATCTCTATCATGCTTAAACCAACAGATCCCAGTAACTCATGACCATTTCTTGCTCTCACTTACTGTGGGGATTAAATATTTTCTTGTATTCTAGACAAAAACTAGAACTGTGTAGGTTAAATAAAATTGGTACTTGGTAGGTATACACTAAGAGTTATGTGAAATCTTTATTGGTGTAGCAAAAGCCCATATTTTTTTCTTAAAAAATTGCATTGGTAGCGGATTTGAAAGATTAAAAATAAAAAAGTTATGGTTTTTTTTTTTGCAGGGCAGCATTTGAAAATACATTGGAATTCACTTTTCCTGTACCTGATCACTAAGATGGAGCCAGATATATTTTGTATCCTGTGGCATCTGGACATGAACACTCATCTAAAAACTCAAACAGAAACTAGAAACTTGACTCCATTTCACTCTTACTTAAGTCAACAAATATTTTCATCTAATTTTGTGTTGCAACCTCAGCTCTTTCCAGAGATCGTAAGAATAAAACTTCCAGCCTTACCTACCTGTCACTTAATTAAGAAAAGTAAATTCATTATCTGTTCACTTAAACATTACTGGGGATCTTCCTTCAGCAGCTCTTATCTCTGCATATATGTCATGGGTTAGGGCTGAGCCTACCACTAAAATGCAGACAGACACTCTCTAACCCCCTCTCCCCACCTAAACTGGGAAGGAAAAGGGAATGAGGCAGAGACACGGATTACAAAAGAAACACTAAAATGGCTTTAATGAAACAATAATAGAAATAATAATGAAATTATAAGAATAAAGAACTATATACAATTATATCTAAGCCCGATATCGAACCCTATTGTCCCCTCGATAGCAATCAGCACTGATGCTGCAGAGCAGGCAGCACTGGGGAAGCCCCAGGCTCAGCGACGGCGGGAGCTGGATACAGGGAGCTGGATTCGGGAACTCAGGATCCGGATCAAAAGCAGGAGATCAGATGGAGTCCTCCCTGGATGCTGGCCCTTATAATCACCATTCTGAAGGACATCCCATATTCTTCTCTATTGTTACTATCAAGTTGTTATTATGGGGACTGAAGCAATAAAAATAGTATCAAGTAGGTAATAATGAATTGAGTAATTACTTCTTACTGGATCTGAAAATTAGCAGCTTTAAACAGGACAGCTAACAGTGGAAAAATCTACAGCATCTGATTCTCTGAGAGATGCATGCACTCAGTTTTCTTACAGCTATCTGTACAAGATTGCATAGACAGACCCTTTGAAATATTTGAATAGAATTTAACAGATAAACAAAGATGAATTATTTTAGTTTCCTGAGCTAATGTGCTTTAAAATCTATACTTATAAATATCCTCAAACAGAACTTATTGCATATCTTTTTCATCATGTACTTCTTTTTATTTCATATATGATACTGAAAAAGGAACAGTAACTAACAAAGCTGTGAAAAAAAGCCCTTTCTATCTCATAAAACCTTGCTATTACATAGAACAATAGAATACTGGAGCATTTAAGGACATTCTGGATTTGGTTCCTTCATGCTCTTATTCATCTGTTTGGAATGAACAATCTTTTAAAACTGTTGGTACTATGGTAACTGGATATCTTCAGATGTCATGGAGACAGAGTATACTTCGTCTGAGATTTTAGTCTATTTGAGTTTGCTGTAAAAAAGCATGGAAGAGGCTTTTTGTTATCTTCTAAATGCAACCAACTACTTATAAATGATGATTCATACAAGGGCTGCATGATGCTGCTACTTTTAACACACCTTTTTTAAAACTACAAAATCAAAACTGAAGTGAAATAAATACAGTTCTCTCACACAATTAAACCTCCTGTAAGGAATTTTCTTTTTTCTTCATTTTCTTTTATGAATGTAAAAAAAAATATCTGTGATTTTCTGTAGTGAAAAAAGAAGAAAGAGATACTCTGAGGTTACTTTCTATCAGCATAATCAAATTTAGTAGAACGAATCAGAATCTGTTTCTGTAATGTTATTTCTTTTAAATAAATAAATAAATAAGCAAACAAACTCAAGAGAGACAGGGAACTGCCTGAGAGAGTCCAGCACAGGACCACAAAGATGATGAAGGAAGTGGAACATCTCCCTTATGAGGAAAGGCTGAAGGAGCTGGGTCTCTTTAGCTTGGAGAAGAGGAGGCTGAGGGGTGACCTCATAAATGTTTATAAATACATCAAGGAGGAGTGTCAGGGGGACGCAGCCAGGCTCTTTTCATTGATTTCTAATGACAAGACAAGGGGCAATGGGTTCAAGCTGGAACATAGGAGGTTCCACAAAAATATTATGAAAAAGTTTTTCACTGTGAGGGTGACAGAGCACTGGCACAGGCTGCCCAGGGAGGTTGTGGACTCTCCTTCTTTGGAGACATTCAAAACCCTCCTGGACGCATTCCTCTGCGATCTACTGTAGGTGATTCTGCTCTGGCAGGGGGGCTGGACTAGATGATCTTCTGAGGTCCCTTCCAACCCCTAACATTCTGTGATTCTGTGAAACCAGATCCCTTCCTTTGTTTCTGAAGACTTATCTTATGTTGTTTATACTGAAAGTTTGCCCCATTATCCCTTTATTTTACATTAGCTCTGAGAATCTAGACACTGGTACCTAAAAGCTTTAAGTATCACAGCTGTAAGATGGACATTTTTAAAACATTACAACCTCCCCTGTAAACACCAAGACTTTTGTCATAGCTTTGTCAGTGCCATTTAGAAGAATGTTTTCTATTGTTTTTCTTATTACATACAGTTGTCCCTAACTTGAGAGTCAGTGGCACGCACAGTTTGATTGCACAAATGACTTTTACCTGTTCTTTGTTAAATTTGTTTGCCTGAATCTCACTTTGCCAGTTTCTACCTCCTGTGGCTCCAAGTAGTCATTAGTCTTTTCTTTTTTTACTTCCTTCCAAGCATCTTTGAATTAATACTTTCTATATGTAGTATCTCAATTTAAAAGCACATTTCTAAAGAAAGTTTAATTTCATTATCTGAATTTTCTGATGAGGTCTCATTCAATTTTTTAATTTAGTTTTGTGATATGCTTATTTTCAGAAAGAATGCATTTCATGTTTTTCTGATGACTGAGTTTCTTCTCTAAGGTTGGAAATCTCATAAACTTTTCTAGTTGGTGCCCAAACTACTGTCTTTGAAACTTAATTTTTGTTCTTGAGATCAGTTCTGCTTTTTCAGCTTCTCAGTACCTATGTCATAGATATTCTTATTATGTCTAATCTATTTCAAATATTTACTTTTTATGAACTATTTAAGTCAAAGTCTGACCAAAAGTACAAAGCCCTTCATCCTGCTCAAGCTTTCCCCTTCCATCACTACTGCTGGGATTTTCCTGTAATAAATGCTTTTGGGCTTTGAAAATGTGCTTGAAAATTTGTAAAAAAAATCTATTGTCTTAAATTGTGCAATTTTTAACGTAAAGAAGTAATCAAAAGTACATCATCTTCGTAACTCTAGTTGTTTGTGTACACTTTGCCTCTACAGTTGGCTGTATGTACTCTGTTCCTACCATTTTTACCATAGAGTTGTAGAATCATAGAATTGTCAGGATTGGAAGGGATTTTTTAAAATTATCTAGTTCCAACCTACCTGCCATGGGCAGGGACATCCCCCACTAGACCATGTTGCCCAGAGCCCCATCCAGCCTGGTCTTATCCTTGTATTCTCACTGAAATAAAGTCAGTGCTTTGTCTACATATAATGGAAATCTCGAACAATGTCAAGCATAACCTTTTAAATCCCATCAAACCCCAACAGGCTTGGTGAAGTTAAAAAATAAATATCAAATGACTGTCTGAATTATTGACTGAAGTTCTCTGTGATCCTAATGATTTTCACTTTTTTGTTTCCCATTCTTTATTTTCAGCTGGTATTCCCTGCTGGTTTTCTTTGAATTTTTTCAAAATAATTCTACATGCATATAGCATCAGGAAGGGAAAAAATTTCTCACCCTTTCAAATCTTTTTGAATTCTTATTAGTAAGATTATTTATTTTTGTCCTAGTATTGCTCTGTATCCATACAGAATCCCTGTATTTGTGTGCAGAGTCAGGAGGTCCATTATCTAGTGAATTAGCTCAATATGTAGTATTTTTTTCTTAATTGGTCTTTTTAATCATGAAAGCTGTTCCTGATTTTAAGAACAGTGGTTCACTTTTCACTGATCAGTCAACATTATGAAGAAAGAAAATTAATGGTAAATATAATCTAATGTAAAAAAAAAATCTTCACTTTCCACTATATTCTCTGGAGAAAAATAATATCACTTTAACTTTCCTTCCTAGACAAGAACAAGATTTTTAAAATGAGTTCTGGTAAATTGTAGCTCTCTCCTCTTCCTTTGCCTTCTTTCTTTCCCTCCTTTTCTTTCCTTATTTTTACTCACTTCCTTTCCCTCATCCACCACTTCTGTCCCACATCCTCATCATTGCTTATACACAGGAAAAATATTTTTGTAGCATCTGATATTGAAAGTGTATGTATTCAAGAAGCCTCACCTTCTGAAATATGCTTCTGTTTCACAGCCAATGTAAGTTGGTGGGAAAAAATGAAAGCACACACTTATGGGTAGAGAAAATCCATGCTTAGGATATTCTTAATGAGTATTCAGGGATAATGAAAGTCGTAGGCTGCTGTGAAGTTAATGGATATAAAGTATATTTAGGAATATAACTAGGCTATTGTATATCTCAGCCTGTCAGTTTTCCTGCAGAATTCCTGTTTCTGTTTTCCTCTCTTCTATGGCTCCCTATCATGACTTTAGAAACTCTTCCATGACTTAATATTTTTTTAGTTGCTTCAAGTCTTTCATAAGTCTTTTTTTGCCTTGCATTTACTTCTTATCATGTGGCTGGTTTAGTGTTGTTGACCTTCCCCAGGACTCACTAGCACTCTTCTAGTATTCTGTTTTTAGGTTAACTTGTTTAATTAAGCTACAAAACTAACTTGTGAAATAAACATTTTTCAGATGTTGACCTAAACTATGTTGTTCCCTGTTCTGACTTTGCAGCTGATTCCATCTCTTTTCAGGAGAGTATGTGCAAACTTATTGGTAGCAGGGTGCTACAATGATTAGTGTAACGAAAGAGATGTAGCAATTTTACATTTCCTGCAGAAGGAAGAGGACAAAAGGAGAAAGTCGGTGTCTCTATGAGCTTTTGACTTATTCTTTTTAAAACTTCTCTAAAAATCTTTAGGCACTTTTTAGCTTCCTGACCAAATTCCTGACTAAAATTCATAGAATCATAGAATGGCCTAGGCTGGAAGGGACCTTAGAGATAATCTAGTTCAACCTCCCTGTTTTGGGCAGGGACGCCACTTCTCGACTAGACCTGGCACAACACATGGGGACCAAACGGGAATCGAACCCGCAACCTCGGTGTTGATTCTTATTGCCAGCACCGCACTCAAACCACTGAGCTAACTGGCTCATGAAACTTTCGTCAGTTTTTGAGGATCAAGCCCTTTTTACAACAGAATATTTTTAGTGTTTTCTTTGAAGGAGAAAAGAAAAATAAACCCACAAATAAATAGTTTCACAAGAACAACACCATAAAATAAAATGGAAAGACTCAAAAGTTGTTTGAAAATTTTCTTCCTCAGTACATGAAACTAATAATTTGAAAAACATTGTTAGAGGTATATGTGTTAGGTTTCTAGAAAGGAACATTAATTTAAACAATAATTAATTTTTCTTCTAGGTGGATCACCAGAGAAGCGAATCTGCAAGTTAAAAAATGACAATAGAACATAAAAGAAAAAATCTTGTGAAAAATTTTACCTTCTTCCTCAAGTTTCTTGTCTTTTATAAGGACAGAAAATGACATCAAACACACCAGGAGACTACTCAGAATTCAGTTTTTAGCCACATTATCTAAGAGCTGATCACCTTGATAGAGATATAAAATGTGCAGAAATTCAAAAACTAGAAACAACTCCCATTTTAACTCAAAGTCTTAAGCATCCTATTTTGTATTTTCTTAATTTCAATATATAATTAAAATGGTAATAATATTTGAAACATAAAAGATACAATATTTCAATAATTTATTGTTCTTATAAGCAATATTTTATGGCCTTCATTTAGTCTAATTAACGGGGAACAATCTCTTTAATAACTTTATGACAGCTAAATCTTTGAGAGTTCTCACTGAGTGGAGCCTGTGCTTTTTCTGTAATCTACATGAACTAGTTGCCTATAAAATCATGGCTATTTTAATTTCTGAAGGAGAGAGCAACGTACAGTGTGAATCTTTCTCAGTAGCTCTAATATAACCAAGTATTGAGAGTTATGACCTATAACTGTAAAATAAGAAAGGTAAAGTCTGGTTTACTTTCAAGATTTGGACGTATTTTGTTTTCCACTTAGACTGGAAGGTCTAAGTGGTTTAATTAAACAGTTGTCACAACTCTTCAAAACAAGTGCAAGAATACATGTCTCTGTACTAAATCATCCTCTCACGAGTTAGTTATATAAAAGAGTTTGAAAGACTTAGTTTTATTTGTTACTTTGCTAATCCACTGAGAAGCAATATTGATTAATTGATCCCGATTCTGGAAAACTGGAACAGAATTCAGAAGATCAGCCCTGATGCCCTAAGCAGAAGACTATTGAACCCTCTGAAACTGCTATTTTAAGAAAAAAAATAATAATTGACATACGTGACACTACAAATAATAGGATCCATTACTTAGACTAAAATTTATCTGTTCTTGTATTAGTGGAGAGAGAAATGAGTGGCCTCAATTATCTGTGCTGCTATCAGAGATGGAGACATCCAGAAAATTATCCTGCAACAATCCTTTGCAGATCACTTCTCTCTTTTGAAGGTATAGGAAGGAAATGTTACTCCTCATTCTGAGGGAGACAGGGAATGAAAGTGAAGTTGAAGAGAGGAAAGAGGGGAAAAAGAGAATCTTCTGCTAATTCTGCTAATCCAGTCAGTTTGTTGCCAGAGGAAAAAAAAAGGGCTGATGATAACAGGAAAGCATAACTTTTAGCATAATTTAGTAAACATGTCACTTAAAGATGCAGAATCTCAAAATGGTTCTACAACTCAAGTGTCCACATATAAGCCTCCTTACTACCAATTTATGCAAAAGGCCATTGATACCACCATGCTTAGTGCTTATCTATCTACACCAGTCGTGCAACAACACCTGATGCAATACGTAGACATCTGCTTCCCAGACAGAGTCTGCCATAGAGCTCGTCAGACCAAATCGAGACTTAATCTGGGAAATCTGAGTAAACCAAAAATTTAGGAAGTGAATAATTATTGTTTCACATTCAGCAAGATCCCAAATATCTAAACCTCATTTTCTCAAGTATATTCTGCTTATGATTACTAAAGACACACAAAAAGATAATTGCACCCTGCTGCACCATATGGATCAGATTGATAAAAACACAATAAGATAAAGCTCGTTTTTTTTAAAAAAGCATGTGGTCAATAGCTTCAAAAAAACCCCAACCAATTCCCCCTCAACCATTTCTCATTTCTAATAGCTTTATATTCCCATGATTTTATACTGTATTTCAAAAATAACTCTCAACTTTAGTGTTCAGTGAACAAGTTTAGTGCAGAAATTTTGTTGTTTTCACTTTTTTTACTGTTTCTACAGGAAGGTTATGCTGGTTTTCATGATTTTGGATTTTCTATCAGGAGCATAAATGCCACGTAGGAGACTAACATGATTATCTTGTGAGGGGACTGGTCACCGTTAGTGGAAACAGAAGAGTAAGTTAAGAATTCCACTGCCTTAAGAGACAGAGGTTGTCATGGGGATGACCAGAGCTGTTTGAAAGTGATTAATTTTACTCAGCAGCAATGTTACCTTGCTACAAGGATCTGGTGCCAGCATCATGTTTTCAGTCCACTACTGTTTATTTAAAATTTTACTGATGGGTGCTTATCAGGTATCAAGTAAGGCTGCATGAAAATCCCATTCTCCACATCACCGTACTTTTTACAGTAGAAACTCTCAGAAATGTACAGATTTGGATTTTGATTAATTTACTATGACTGAAGATGCACTTTATGCTCTGCCAGCAATATTACACAGAGTAAATGACATCAGAGCCCCAGAGAGTAAGGGTGAATTCTTTACTCACATTAAAGCCTAAAAAAAGTAACTTTTAATGGGTAAATCAGAGGACAGAAAGTGTCGCAGAGAGGGGCAGAAGAAGGATAGAAAGCAGGCATTGTTCACCTTTTCATGTTCCAGTTCTGAAAGATTAATTGCTCAGTTTTACAAGTTCAGCTTCTTATTTTGCTGACTTCCCATGTGTTGCTGAGCGGTACTTCAATACAATATTGACATTGCTTACACTTTGTTTACACTGCTAGTGTTGTATATTTAGATAGAGCTATTGCCATACAAGCTCTAATAAAGATTAGAAATAGTAATGAGTAGCTTTTTCTGATAACTTGGACAATCAATGTCTATTTTGGAATGACCTGGCATGAACAGATCCATCTCTACATATAATTGTCTCTATTAGTCCCAACAACAAGAGCTTGGCTTTTGCCTGTGCTAATAAGAGAAAGAGGATGCTTGGTTTCCAATAAATTTGTTTATCTATGACACCAAAATTTCAGCTGGTAATAAAAAGATTAATGAAAAATGGTCTTTTTTCTCTTAATTCTAATAAACAAGAGATTTAGGAAAATTCTTCCAGGCTGTACAAGTTTGCTTTATATTTGGTTGCTGCACTGAAATTTGTTTTCTTGCTTCATATTCCTCAAAACCGATTTTGAGAAGACAGTTCTATGTAACAGGGAACACAAAAAGAAACAGTGTGTTGAAAAAAGCTATTTTATAAATGCTGCAGGGTTTTAGGATCACTTTTAAAAAGTCTGGAGTAGATGGCAGAGGAGAAGAATTTAAAGCAGAAGAGCTACAGGGCACATCAAGAGGCACTGGAAAAAACATCTCAAAAAAAAAAACCAAACAGAAAAAAGGAGTGGGACGGAGAATGAGGTAGAAATCAGTGGAACGATAAGAGTGATGGGAAAGTGAAAGAGGGCAACCAGAGAGGATGAAGAGCAGCAAGGGAAGGAAAATAAAGAAGAGATAAAGTAGGGGGTGGGCCAGAAGAAGAGGAAAAGGAAGTCTGAGTGAGCTGAAAGAAGAGAGAAAAGAGATTAAGAAAAAAAATCAATTGCACAGTGCTTGAAGGGCGAAGATGCTGAGATACTACAGTGATATAAGATCTATAGAAATGATTGTATAGGTTACATAAGAAAATAAGAGAAGTAAAGCGAGACAGGCTCAAGGGAAAAGGATGAGAGTTCAGAAGGGAATGGAGAAAGAAGCAATTAGGACAAGGCCAAAAGGATGGACTGGGCTACACTGACAGAGCCAGTCAAGTCTGAGGTATCTTATTACTTGTTAAATATTCCTGACTAAAAAAAATTTGAATAACTGTTATTGTGTTTGAACTATGAAAACGAAAAATTGAGTGAAAATAATCTGTTTAGCTCAAACTAAATTAAAAAGGGTTAATTTCTCAACTGAAGAAAGAAACTGAATCTGTATGCAATGCAATTTTTTACCCCAGAAGTTTCATACGGTTCTGAGTAACTACTTCGATGATTACATAAGCCATTCCTTGGAGTAAGGCACCTGAGGATTTGTACATGTCAGATACACCCTGCAACATCCTAATCACAAGTGTTTCCTCTATCTGACTCAGCAAGTCCTTAAGCAAAGTATATATTGACAACATAACCACCGTAGTGTATCCTGGAATGAAAATCCAGGAAAGAATAGAATCAGACCTTCTAATTGTCTAATAGTGAGGGAAAGCGGGCTATCTCTCTTGGTAAAAAGGGTTTATTTTTCTGCTATGAGATACAAGGATTTTTCCAAGGTTCCAGAACTGAATGTGAATTTGACACAGCTTTGCACAGTGTCAAGATAAGATCTGGGTATGGTCCTATGAACACATCACAAGAACAGAAAGATGCAACTACCAAAAATTTGCTTCACTTGCTGCTCTTCAAATATGACTACTGTCATAAATGATGTGTTGATACAGCTTTGGAGCTTCTGACAGACATAGCTTGGCAAAAATATTTGAATATACATGATGGTAGAAACAGATCCCATCCCAGATCATTGTTAATGAATATGGGTCCTGAATTCTTTCAGGCACTAGTTTTTCAGTCCAGGTATCAAATTCTCAATATAATTTTTTTTAACCAGCATGATATTATAGCACATGTCAAATCTGTAAGTTTTAGCATCTCCTGATTTTTTTCTCAAACAAAGCTATTTAACAAAATCAACTTGTGCTTGCAAACCATCTTCAGGCAAACTTTGCAAAACAATTGGGAAACAACCAAACCTTTACTGAAATTTATAAGAGCCACGGCACAAACGACATGAGCAAGTACTGGTATTTACAGGACTTATATCAGAGTATCTGACTAATATAGTAATAAATAAAATATGTA
>NW_009711947.1:0-20571 GCF_000703405.1 Apaloderma vittatum
TTAGGCACCGGCCCCCCCTCCTCAGGGGCCTCCTTATGGGCTTAAGGAAATAAGTTGTTTCAGAGAGAGAGTGCAGAGCCGCGGGTTGTGCGTTTTCTGTCCTTTGACACCAAGGAGCAGGCCCTGTCGTCACCACCGCAACCCCCAGGGGGGAAAAACACACAAATAGGCGCCCCACAGCCCCAAATGCCTCGTTACCCACCTGCCATTGGCCGTGTCTTAAGTGCGGATAAACTGTCCTGAGCTGTACGTGGATGAGACAATTTGAGAGTTGCCTTGAGACTGAATAAAAACTACATTTTCCTCCACAACAAACGAGGAGCAGATGTGTGGGACCACAGGGTTTGCTGGTGGCTGCTGTGGCCGTTCACACATCGGTTGTGAAAATGGCCTCGTTCCACCGAGACCCATCAGCTGCCCCTGGAATAAGAGGGGGACACCAGAGCAACCAGCGTGGCTCAGGACTGTAGGCAAATGGAAAACAAAAACCAGACTAAATAGCACCCCTCTGGGCTCACCTTTCCGTATTCAGAGCGTACAGGTGGTAGAATTTCTAAAGGTCCTGGTGGGTCTAAGCTCTTGCTGTTCTTGGGTTTGCTTTCATGCATTAGATCGTTTGTCGTCCCAATGCAGAGGCACAAAGAAAGGGAAAGCTAAACAATTCTTCCGTTCTGCAGTTGCTAGAATTCTAGATTACACGTACACCGTATCAAATAGATAAACCCCATTCTGTAGGAAGTGGTTTTCTTAGAACCGAGTTCCCATTTTTATGGCTTGAAAAAGGGAACATGAGAATAAGACCTGATAATAGAGAAAACTTTAGGTGCAATTCTTAGTAATTCTAAAAACGGGGAGATTCCAGGAAGAAGCTGTGTAGATCTTGGTGGTTTTGCCGTTACGGCTTGTTAGTACAGCCTTGCTTTTTAGGGAACTGTCATGAACAATTCGATGTGCATGCTGAGACGTATAACTTAACAGCCCCAACTCATTTTCTGGATCTGCTTTTCGCTGTTTCTGAGCGAGATCTTGCCTCGAGCACTGATAAAACACAGGGCTGCCCCCAGGGACTGGCTCCCTCCATCTCATTATATCACATTTTGAAGCAAGAATAGCAGTACAAAGTCTGCAGTGCAAGTCAGGGCAGCTGGGTTGATACTTATTTTTTCCTAAAGGGATTCCATACCAAAGAATACAATTACTGGTTGTTGCTTATTTTTGAGGAAGGTATAAAGAAATTCGAAGGAATTATTCTAGGTTCCTGTAGGTTTCCTTTGGTTACGTTTCATAGTGAAATTAAAACAATTAAAAAAGGTGAGAAAAAGCTTCACATAAATGTTATTTAATCTGAGAGAGCCTTAGAACTGAAGTTCAGACTGTTCATTTTAAAATTGTACTCACTTTGAGATGTCTCGGCTTCCTCTATTTCCTGGTACCAAAACTGGAGTCTTGCAGGTAGTCTTTGTGTCCTCTGATTGCGCTGCTTCACAAATGACATTTAAATCTCTCTGAAATAAACATGATAATTTACTGAATTTTAGGTTCCTCCTTTGTATCACAGAGTTTTCACCCTGTTAAGACAGAAATAGCGTGAGGATGAGAAGATTATGGTACATTTGCTGGATATATTTTTATTCTTTCAAGTTTCTGTGGTGTACCTTGTATGCTTTATTTCATCAGATACCGTGGCGAAACAAAGCTATTTAAAGTGCACAGCATAAGATAGGCATTTCTCTTTTATTTATCACAAATTAAAACGACAAATAAGATTGCTTTACTTGTAAAAAATGGTGGCCAACAGCTAAATGCTGTACAATGTGATTTATTTCTATTTTTTGACTGTTTACTGCTACCTTCCTTCCCCACAGCATATTTCAGAGTTCTTTACTCCTTGTGCAGTTTGCAGGAGTATTTTTTTATGGTGTATTCCACCAGGTGGCTCTCAAGGCCCAGAATGTGAGGACTACTTGGCTTACCTACCAAGAGGACTCGAGATCCTTTCGGGCGTTGCAGAAAACTGAATTATTTTCTTGTAGCAAATCTGAAAATCGCTGCGAAGAACGAGCAATACCTTGATCCTTCCCTCTGGAAAAAAAAAAATCAAACACAAACACGCAAAACTGCAAAGAGGAGTTGTAGTGATTCTGAAAAAAAATACTACTATTAAACACACAGTTTAGTAGAAGTGCTTAAATATCCTTTAGGTTTTAGAAAACAAGGAGCACTGCTGCAAGCAGCCAGAGATCTACATCTGGTTCTCTGATATTATTCATCTCTTTTAAGAAAAGTTATTTCTGGTCTTAGATCTGCTTTTGAAAAAAAGTATTTGCTGCCTCGCATTTAGAGAATACTTACTCGGTATTACAAAAAGGGAATGGATGTTAGGTTTTGCAGTTTTGTAATGTCCTCTTGTCTTCTGAACCACTGTTTAATTTACCTTATGCAGGCTCATGAAGTTAGAAATCAAGAAATCTACATTGGTAAAATGAAGTAACGTTCATGTAAGCAGATAGCAGAAATTATTTTCTGAAAGTATTGGTCAGATTCTTGTGCAATTTATTAGAAAAAAATATAGATACTTGTAAAGAAAGGACACATCTCATGAATGTGCTGAAAGCCATAAGCTACTAAGGAGCTGCCTGAAAGTGAAAAAACCCCTTTTTCTCTGGGCAGATTCCACAGAAGTCTGGAAGTTCGTTGAGCTATCTGACACCAGTTACTGGATCAAGCCATGAACTGATCCCGTGTGTCAGCTGCTCTTGTGTTCTTACCTAGTTTTCTGGTAGAAAACAGGCAACCCAAGTCCTGAACTGGGCTGACCTGGAGGAAGATAATTGTCTCTAACGAATGCGGTGATCTTAGTGGGGGTGGACATTAGTACTGGGGCTTCGGAGGTTGCCCAGGTGAACAGTGCCCGTGTGTGCAGGAGGCAGTGACCCGAGGGTGATACCGGAGCTGCCTCCGGATCGGTCTGTGTGGTCCCCAGCCTCGCATAATTCACTGTACATGAAGCAGCTTCTATTGCCCCAGAGTGTTTTTATACAGAACTGCTGGACAGAGAAATACATTATGCCCTAATTCGATTTCAGCAGTTTTGGGTAAGACTGTAAAAGCTACTGAAGATAAGTGCCCAGCATTACTGGTTGGCAGCATTTCTGAGAGCCCTTGAGCTCTAACTCCTGGGTTTGAATGACACCAAGGGATGTTCTTTTGCAGCATGAACTTTCCGTGCACGGTTTTGGTACTCTTTAATGGTGATGCATGTGGAGGCCGTGTGCATTCCTGTCATCCCAACAAGCCACTTCTGCTCTATGAAGAGGCGAGCTCATGAAGTCAGCCCAGCAGGCCTGCCTACTGTTGTGGTCAAAAAGTGACTCAGTTGGTTTTCCAGACTCTTTGCATGGCAAACCACCGACACTTTCAATGGCTGACGAGTTTAAAATTAAAAATGAGTAACTCGCGAGAGAGAAGTTTGACGAGCCACCTCCTTTTGCCACACTAATTCCAAACAAAACTTTGTTCTGATGAACATCGTCTAAATGAGATATGAAACTACTTTGGCCAAGTTTACTTTTTTCATTAAAATACAAGCTGCCTTGGAAGGAAATTTCTGGAATCCAGAAGTGGCAAAAATAATCCTTAAAACTCGGCCCAACGTGGAATATATCATTGAAAACTCCGTTTGAGTTGCAGTGTCTGTTCCTTTTGTGGTCTCTGCTTATTTACTCTAAACCTAATTGGTCTAAGTGACTTTTGTGGACAAAAACTATTCACACCATCCCCAAACTGCATTTTGTTTCCTGCCATGAGTAATCAGGCTGTTTTTGCAGTAATTCGTTACAACCCTACATGCAGGCTGAGACATAGCAAGTCCGAACCCTTTCAGAAAGTTCCGGCAGCCCTTTGAGGTTAGTGTGTAACGTCCATTTTTACTGGGGGAGAAATTTCACAGGGGATTGGCAAAATCTCTTTGGATGAACGACGGGTAATCAGAAGCACAATGGGATGAAAGAAGAACTGCTTAGAATATAGGAACAAGTAGCATGTAATAAGAAATGGGACATGTCTTCATTCTTCCAGCAGCACTTTGAGGCCTAAATTTGTCCATGAACTCTTTTGTAAGAAATAATAAAAAAAAATCACTTACAAAGCAAGTGTAAAATTTCTTTCATACGAGCTTTTGAAAAATCTTTTATAAGAAGTTCTTTCCTTTTGTATTCTTGCTAGGGTGGCTGACTTGACTGAAGTGACTTTTGAACTGACTTCCCTTCCTCACCCCGTTTTCGTCCCTTTGGCTTTCTGAGCCTTATTGCTGATTTTCTGGGTTTCAGCAATTTCTATGGGCTTATTTATTCTCAGCTTCTTGTGGCACTGACTTGCAATTCTGCTAGCTTAAAATTGGTTTTTATTTAGTTATTTTTAACTGTCAAAACACCAGTGAAGGGAAACTTCGAGTCTACTTTATGTAGCATTCAAAACCTCCAAAGAGAATACCTGATTTCCAGGGCAGAAAATTAAGATTATGTCTGCATTTGAAACACTAGACAACAGATAATTCTAGGGGGGAAAAAAAAAAAAAGGCATTACTGCATTTTGGACATGCACAGTGACATCATGAACCTGTTTGGTAGTTGCTGAAATTTTGTCACATTATATCCAGGCAGAACAGATTGGCCCCAATATCCATGTAAAGCAAACTGCTCAGCAATCGGCAGATAGTAAGGGCAGCCCTGTTTACCAAATATATCAGACTAAATTATACCACGTACAGAACTTAATCAGCTCCTGTTTTATAGCAGTGAAACAAAAAGTCAGCTACCAAAATACCTTCTTCATCATTGAGTAGATACATCAAAACTGTACATTTTGAAAAGCAACGTACTGTCATTTGATGATCTGCGTTTTACTTAGGGGGGTTGGGTTTGGTTTTTTTTTGAGGAAAGTTAGAATTGTTATATTGATGTAGCTGCTCAAACTAATTACTTAGGGGGGTTGGGTTTGGTTGTTTTTTTTGAGGAAGGTTAGAATTGTTATATTGATGTAGCTGCTCAAGAGTGACTTAAAAAGCTGTGAAAGGAGGACAGGCTTTAGAGAGTAGTGATTTTTTTTTTGGCTGTGTTGGTAGTCCCTTCAACATTTCTATGAAGCTAGAATAGCTAAGAAAACAACGTTCAGCATCCAGGTTGGTTTGGTATTGACTCAGTATCATCATCCTCCCGCCCCAAGGTAATAGTCTTACCACAGAACAGCTTCAGACCGGAGACCAGTTACTCTGGGAACTAGTCTCAGCCAAATTAAAGTCAAACTTTCTTAACCTGGAAAAAATGTGTAGATGGGGCTTTTTTTTTTTTTCTTTTAAATAAACCCAGACAGGAGCTTCCCTCCCAGGTTTCTGTTTCCGAGGTCAAGTTTCTCCCTCAGGTTCCCCGTGTCCTCCTTACTGCTGCAAATAATCCTTCTGGTTTAGAGTTCTCCCCGTGCTGCCTTTTGCACCGCGCTCACTCCCCACTTAGACTTCTCAGACTTGGCAGGTAGCTGCAAAAATCATTGGAACTTTCCTATGACGACCTGGGCAGTGGGGTTTTCCCACCTTTTTATCGGTAAGATACAGATAACTTCAAATTCATGTCCAGACTATTCAGGGAGCAGCCTGGTCAAGCATCTCCAGAAACCATTTCTCAGTACCTTTAAAATATGACCTTTAATATCTTTGAAAACCCCTATAAGGTACTTTTTTTTTTGACTTTTCTGACGCCCAAGGAAATTCTAGATGACTCAAATCAAATATTATGTATAATTGCCCTGTGTTTTAAAGTGCCTGTAGATTTGTCCAGCTTGAACAAGGTATTCTGCCCTTTCCAGCGAGGTTTGGATGGGATGTCCCCCTCCCAACAAGTAATTCGACTCCCCGAGGTGGCTGTCACGTAATGAGAGCGTGCCCTGGGAAGGTTACTACCAGCACACGAAGGGCAGTGTTTAACATCTCATTATCAAAGCACTGCCTTGGGTTTTAATTGTTGAACCCCTACATGGAATTTAATGGGAATTACAACCAGATTGTGGTAACTTGGTTTATTCTCTCTCGTTAGTTACCTTCAGGTTTTGGTCACAGTCAAACTGTTCTTTACAACTGACCAAACACACAAGGTTTGTTTCTGCTTTAATAAAGTCTATATATTGTCTCCATACACGCTGCTTACAGGTAGAGAGTGAGACTAACACTTTAAAAGGCATTTCCAGGTAAAAAAAAAGGCTTGCTTTCTGAAGAGCTTCTGTTCTGTATATTTTTCAAAAGCTAGAAAATAAAGTCTTTAAAAAAAGCCCACAAAACTCTCTTGAAAGCTAAATAATGAACTCCAGAACAGAATAGCAAATTGAGTCTGAACTTAAATATACACTGTTTTATTATAGTAACTAAAGATGATACTGTATTGGCATTGTACCAAGCTTGTCTAGAGAAATTCTTTTCTTGATGCTGGTTTTATGATCCATCTCATTCACTTTCTTTTATACAGGTATCACAGGAAAAGATGACCTTACTGTGGGTGCAGTTACAAGTGGAAGAGTGAATTTTTACCCCTGGACGATAGATAATAAATATTATTCTGCAGATATTCACCTCTGTGTAGTGCCAAACACCTTTCTTGTTACTGGAGATATTGCTGAATCGGTCCAAGCATTTGTTGTGTACTTCGACAGCACAATAGTAAGACTCTTCTGCTTTATCTATATAATATAGTTGCCTTATCATGGTGATAAACACAAATCATATTCTCTTTATCTTGTGCCGTCCATTATTTTTGCTGTTAATTTTCAGCAGCAGGAGTATGCCTGCTAACAACAGAAACAGTTTCCTTCCCTTTTAGTATTATACTCAAGCTGGAAGAGAGTTTTTCAGGATGCAAATCCTGCTCCAGCCCACCAGCTCCAACTTCAGTCCTAGCTGATGCTAGGACTGCTTTAGGATAGCCAAGAATGAGGGAGCTAAATGTAAGATTTGGTGTCATCACTTTACCCAAAACTGTTTCTACTGAGTCAAAACAGTGCTTTAGCAAAAGTCAGAAAGATTGAGACCAAAAAAAAAAAAAAAAAATCTAAATAAGGAATTGGTTTTCACCACAGATGGGAAGGGGTGCGTACCACACATTCTGCAAAGATACCTTTCAGCAGACGTCTCGGGGCTGTCTCAGAATAAACGAGAGCAGTGAGAGCAGCTCACCAGCCCCCATAACATCCACATCAGCACAGGAGATGAAGGAGCTGCACATTAAACCCAAGATATGTTTCAAGTGAAGTATTTATGAGCACCCTTAACTAAAAGTCTTTCCTAATCTGCACTGGGATTGCTTAATTAATATTAAATATGAAAGGGAGGTCCAAGGAAGTAGGATTAACTCTGTAAGTAAGTAAATTAAGTCAAGAATCAGTAGACACTGTGCAGAAGCCAGCTTTTCCAATTAGAACACAAGTGTCTTGAATATCTTTGATAATGTAGCTTAACACATTTCCATACTTGATTTTTTTCTAAAACTATTAATGATTTAAGACTAATTTAAAAACTAAAGCATTTGAGGATATATTCCAAAGAACTTTTTTTCTCTCCTTTAGAAAACTGGACTTGACAGCGTCTCTGAATGGCTCCCCCTCACAGAAGAGTGGTTACCAGAAGTCATGATCCTGGTTTGTAACAGAGTATCTGAAAATGGTATGAAACCCCAAGAAGTTCCACACTGACTTTGGGTTATTAGCCTGGCAGGAGAATTTATTTTCTAGTTGAGTCAACACAACTGGTTCTCAAAATACCTCTGTGAGACTGGGCTTGAGGTTTGATTGAGAAGAGCCAGGTTACTCTCGTGACCAGGAATGGAATTCTTAAGCTAATTGTGGTTAAAACCGAACCAGAATTTTACAAGCTCGCTTCAAATATGCTCTGCATATCCCATCCCTAGTGCCCCAGCGTGTATGGCAAGGTAACTGAAAAGGCATTTATGGTACTGGATGTGCATGATCCCCTCCGGTGAGAAATGAAGATGGCTGTTGGTTGCTTAACTACAGTGCAAAATACATTCCTCTTTTTGGGCCATTTGGATATGAAACAGGCACATTTGCTTTGGTTCTAGATCAGCATGTGCAACCCCACAGCAGGCTGTAAGGTGCAGGTATGTCCCTGTGACTTAATTCAGATTCAAACCTAGAGTTAACAGAAGACTTCACTCACTGTGGCACTTCACTTCCGTTTTACTTCTGAGCGCCCACAGCTTTTTGAAACAAACCCCACGCAACTCAAAGGAGTTTGTTGTTCAAGTCTGGAGTTTTTGGAATCAAATTCAAAGCAAATGGAGGACCCACGCCAGATATTATAGACTTTTTCCCTGTACAATCCAAAATAAGCAAACAACTTTAAGGAAATAACATGTAGCTAAAGATTTGAGCACTGATATGAGTCTCAACCTAACTAGGACACATTTTTGTTTCTCAACTTTAGGTGTTAACAGACAGAAAGCTCAAGAATGGTGCATCAAGCATGGCTTTGAACTGGTAGAACTTAACCCAGAGGAACTGCCTGATGAAGATGGTAGGACTGCTACTTCTGTTTTAATTTTTCAAATGAAAAAGGGCACCAAAATATCTTCTAAACAATTGTAAGGGACATACCTTTATGTGCTGTGTGATTGCAGCATGGAATGCTCCCAGTTGGTGTGGCTTAGCCTCAGCTGTAAAAGGTCAGGAAGAGGAGGAGGTTATTTCCTCTGAGAATTCCATTTGTCTCCTCCCAAATACAGCTGCTGTTTGTGTAGCACCTACATAAAAATAATATCTGCTCCTTTTTCTGGCTCTAATCCTAGAACTGTAGTGATAGATTAAAAGCGTTTATATTCCACTTTGGAAATAAATCTAAAAAACAAAAGCCAGAAATGCACATGGGCAGGAACACTTTTTGTCTTTTCTTTAAAAAAAAACAACCTCAAACCTTTAAAAACTATCATCCATACCCAGAGAATACAGACATTGTTCAAATGGTGTTATGATAGGCTCAAAAGGGGAGATTATTAAAAGCCTTTCAGAATAGCACCCACTGTTACACAGGAAACAAACCAGTTTCAAAATCAGTGGCTGCCCATGACTTGAAAATACCCATCAAGCAAAGTCAGAAGTGTCACGTTCCACTCTTGACAAGTGACTGTGCATTTCCTGGCAGCCTTCTCAGCATCGGCCTGATCACCTCATTTCAGTGATACAAAACCAAAAAAGCATTCACATCATTCCTCTGTAGAGCCAAAATGAGATAACCGACTGCGCTTCCAGGCTTGAGCGAAATCAGTCACCAACATTTGCATTATTTGAGGCTCCCCAAGTACGTAGCTCTCACTAAAAATAACAATCTACAGAGAGGGGTTTTCTAAGCTAGAACTCAAGTTTCTCACCCCCATCCTTTTCAAAAGCCTAGATTAAAATTGTATCTTGATTAGGTAAGAGCCCTCCTCTTCCCCCTGCCACGTCTTTAAAGATATATTTATTTTTTGGCACTTTGTTAGTCAGGGAACCAGGGATACACACATTTGTGATTTCAGTGACCAGAAAAATATGAAACGGGTACCCCTTTAAGTTTTCTTAGGAACTGCTTTAAAAGGAAATACTAGTAACATTAAGTCAAGCTTTCTTTTCCTATTGAATAATTGTTGCAAAGAACAAACTATTTACTATTTAAATAATATAAGCAATGGGAATGATAACTCAGGATTTTAATCTTTGGCACATATATCTTAAGATACATATTCTTTCCTGCATTTTTAATATGGTGACTCCTGCGTAGGAGGAAAGTTATTCCAGTAACATATTCACCCCCTAAGCATTCTGTATGAGTTATTTTCAAAAAGTAAAGTGGATGCAGTAAACCTACTAGTGCAGTATCAGTTTAAAAATTACAACACTTCTGGCAGCTCATCACAAATGACCCAGAGCTCGTGCTATGACTGCAGCTCCTGATAATGACTCCGGTACGAGACCAAACAGCAGCTTCGTAGAGGGCAAAAATGCTTGATCCGAGGGGTCACAGACACCTTTAAATTCATTTTTAAAAGCTGTTTCAATTACTGCACCTGTCCCTGAGTCATCCCTGATTTTTAAGCCAGCCCATTTTTGTATCCAAAGGGTTGTTTTTTTCCCCTCGTATTGCTTTGTGAGAACTGCACAAACATGGGAAGCTGACTAAACTGAGGAAGTGGGAAAACTGACTTTATACCAAGTGGTGTCAGATCTATTCAGTAAATAACCTGAAGTCCAAACAACGCTTTGGGTAGTCTTTCAAGTTGCTGTACTTCACAGGATTACTGGAACATTTGGAGTTAGGTGCTGTGGACACAGCTTTACAATGATAATTTTCAATTTTAACAAGTGTCACACCTTTTTTTAAATGGTTGTCTGAAGTTCTTTACTTTCTAAAGGAAGGAAAAGTAATCCCAGCATCTCCTTTTAAGCCACACAGCATTCTCAAAGATCTTGGGGTAAAAGACACCTTTCTTTTAACAGCAACTTAAAAATCATCTATTACTCTTAAATTTACTCTTCTGTTATTTACCAGAGTACACCTCATGCTAAATATTTAGCAAAAAAACTGCAGATGTCTCTACAAAAGGCTGAGAGCTCACAGGTCACGATACTTGGAAGCTTAGACCAAGAAGTGAGGCATTAACTGAGATTTTTTTTGGCCTTTCCTGAAGCAAAAGCAAGAAAGCTGGAGTTCCTATCAAAAGGAGCAATTTCTGTGCATTGCTGAAGGCAGGACAGGCACTGAGGCACACAGCTGCTCGCTCACAGGCAGGCAAAGGTTTTCGGTGTGATGGCTGGGAGAACAGTGTCTTTTGTCTTTTGGTTTAGATGATTTTCCAGAGTCCACAGGAGTGAAACGAATTGTACAAGCCTTGAACGCCAACGTGTGGTCCAACGTAGTAAAAAACGGTACGTAACCCGGGGGCCTCCCGTACGAATTTCGGGGAACGCAAGGCCTAGAGGGCTTCACGTTTTTAGCAAAAATTTAATCTGAGCGGCTAAAAAGCTCGGAGCGGCTACAGTGCTCCTGCCACTGCATCAGCATGCAGAGAACTAGAGCACTCCTCAACCTTTACACACAATAGTAGGGTTTAGGTATTGCTTTCGTTGTCCCTTCATGCATGAAGGAACTTATAAGCAATGGGTGAGATTTATTTCTGTTTCAGCACGTGGTCCTGTTCCCTCTGTACTTCAACTTGCTCTCTACCAAGTCTGAGGTAAATATTCCACTAAGTTCTAATGAAAAGAAATGAAAGCTTGTTCCACCAAACTCTAGCAGCAAATAGCTAATTGGTATTGGCTTGGTCTAAAACCTGATACATGGTTTAGTATAGAAGTGGTAAGGATTAAATTAAAAATTTGTTATAGCTTTCTGAAAGAAAAATAGTTTGGAACCAGAGATGAGAATAGCAAGTGCAGGGATGAGATTTGGCAGAAAAGTGATTTCAGATGTCTGTTGAAGGACACACTAAGTGCATTGCAAGGAGGACTGACTGCCCTACAGAAAACCCCACTTGAGTCCGTGGAAACCACAGAATTTTTGGAAATGGTGCAGAAAGCAGGCAACCTCAGGTCATCTCCTGCAGGTAATTGATTAACGGGTAGAGTCTGAGGGCTGGATGACTTGAGGATTAGACTCATTAGGAAAGGAAATGCTGTGGCTAGCCCAGAGTTACAAGGGTAGCTCCTTCCATTTACTTGAAAACCTTTAATTACCTCTCTAATAACGCAAGCTCTTGCAGGAAATGTAGGAAGATGAAACTCTCGGGGAGCGCTTGGCCTTACATTTCTTGTTGCACGGAGTCTCATCCCACTAGCAACCTCCCAGCACCTATCTGCTCCCTGGTGAGCAATTTTCCACTCTTGCAGCTTCTTCCTTCCTATGTCTTTTAACTATGTAATGGTTTCAAGTGCTCAGAGGCTTCTGCTAGGTCCCGTAACTGCAAGATTGTTCTAGGGACTCAGTAGAACGAGGCAGAGAACTACTAAACCGATAATTTGTATATTTTTTAAATTTTTTAAGGGCTCCTTCTGAGTATTTCTTACACCATATCAGAATGAGGTTAAGGTGCGTTCTCGCTTGCTGTAACTGTTGCAGAGAAATAGGCAGCCATCCGAGATGGTGTAAAGTTCTCTCACTAGTGCTAAAACGTTGGGGTTTAACAGCTTATTTCCTGCATTTGACAGATGCTGTGTTGCTGAGGGACAGAACCGAGTCACGTGTTCAGTTCTTCACGGGGGGGGAAATTCCTGTGCATCATTAGTGCGTTCAGTAAAGGTCAGACTCCTTGAAAATCCAGATTTTCTGTCTCCACAGTACAGAAACCACCCAGCATTGATGCACAGTACTACAGACCCCTCAGGAAGCGAGCTATATTTGGAAGTTGTTGCAGTCTGACTGTGCCTTCAAAGGGAAATCGTTGAGCTCATTTTACTTAAAATAAAACTTTTTACAAACTGGAGCATTTCTTTTGTCTTCAGTTTCCTCCCAATGCTGGAAACTGGCTGCCAGGCAAGTCAACCTTTAGCTTTCCTACTGAATTGCCTGTAACTGCTGGCCGCTTGTATGAGCACGCGGTCATAATTCATGTGAAGACTTTTCATAGAGTAAAAGATATATGTGCAACAGTAAATGTTTCCAGCTTTATTAAGCGTAGTCACCCAAAAAGCTGGTGTTACAGCATCGCCTTACTTCAGCTATCTGTAGGAGTAACTTCAGTTTACAGACAGAGCAGTCTTTTTTCAAGTACGAGCATTAAACTCATATTATTTTAAGGTGCTTTATCTTGAACCCAAACACAACTCCTAAGTGGGAAAGTAGTTTTTTCACACACCTATTAAGAAAATTCTTTCGATTTTTCTTCTCTAACCGTTAAATAAATTCAGTCTCACACCAGTTCATAAAAAGGGAAGTTAAATGGAACAGTGGAATTATAAGCATTTTTACATCAAGCAGTACCACGTGCTTCATGAGCAGATAAAGCAGTTTTGTCTGTACTGAAAGAAAACCAAACAGCCTTACCCGAGAGCCTCCAGAAGGCAACTCCCCTTTTGCAGCTGGTGCAGAGTTGTTGGTTCTCCAGGCCTCAGAGCTCTCTTCAGCCTGAAAATCAAGTGATCTTCTTCCTCTTATGCAGAACAGCACAAGCAGCTCTTCAGCTCACACCTTCCCACTGCCCAAAGGTAGGGCACCGCCGTTGTCCCCAGCTGTCCCTTCAAGAACGAAGCTCATTGACCTGGGTGGCAAAACCAGAAACAACTTGCTCCTCTTTAAAAGTGGTTCCCAGCCCGCTTTCCTGCTTAAATACCTGCTTTGGGGATCCCAGCTGAAGCTGCTTCCCTGGGGTGGGGCCAGTAATCAGCCTGGCTCTCTTGACAAAAAAAAAAATGAACCTGAGATAGGGGAGGGCTGTTGAAACTTACTTAAACAAATGATGATGTTTGCCTTTTTAATTCCAGTTTTGTGTAGCAGTCAGGATTGGCACATGCCAGCTAGAGCCAGGCTGTGGAGGAATAGTAAATAAATACAGTAGAAAACATTTCGCTGGGAAAGGAGCACACGTGAATCGTGAAGCTCAGGGCACGGCGCACTGTTGATCAGTGATGCCTGTGAAACTCTAGACCCCCCCTCACAATGGAGCCACTGAAGTTACAATAAGTTGAGTGAGGTCATTTTTGGCTTCGCCGCTGTAAGAACGCTGTGTAAGGCATCACCCAGTTCCTGAATTGCACCCAGAAGTTGAAATAACTTTGGCATCCAATAAAAAAAAAAGGTTAGAGGAAGGCTTTTTCAAGGGCGTGCCTGCAACAAGGGTTGTGTCTGCTGCCTCCCGAACCACGGCTCCGGAAACAAAGAGCTGCTCCTCAGAGAGCCCTCCTGTAGGTTCTGGTTCTTTCTCACTGGGACAAAGTTTTGTAATTACACCAGCTGAGGTTATGGGTATGTGGTGGGGAAGGAGCCGTGGTCATTTTTCGGTGCAGAATGAGCTCTCATGGCAGATGTGGAAGAGGTGTGGGATTAGGTCACTTCGCCCACCCCTCTGCCAGTGCAGGAACGTTCTCTCTCAAGTACATTCTGGGCTGCAACATCCAAGCTGGCTTCAGGTGACTCAGAAATTGGCTGAACGTCCATCGTTAGAGTTTCCCCAAAGCCAGCTCTTTGCTCAGCCAGCTGAAACGTGAGGAAGCGCCTTTGTTCGGGCTCACGAGTCTCCAAATCTTTTTATCGCTCCGTTGCCCGTCGACTGAGCTGGCGGTCCGTGCGGGCTTTCACGCGTCTCGCAGCTGAACAGTTTGAAAGCAAATTCATCTGGCTGGACCGCTTCTCCTCTTCCCAAACCTTTGGCGAGTGACCCGTTAAAGCAGTAAAACCGTGTAAAAACTGAGCCAGTTGCAACAAATACCTGCTGGGGGCGGGGGGAGCCCAAGGGTACAGGGCACGTGTTAGCGTAAGTACACAGGGAAGATTATTGAACAGAAAAAGGTCTTAGTAATTGGAGAATTACTAAAATCTGTAATGCGGATGTGTTTACTGGTTTTTCCAGATAGCTGATGGGTTTGGTAATTACACACTCGGCTCCACGACATGAAATTTTGTATAAATGGCAAATCAAGTTTGGACAGTGCATAATAAGAACGACATCATAACATTTGAGTCCGGAGCTTAGTAATTTGTGTGATATTCATTTAAAACATGTAAAAGAAAAGAAAAAAGGTAATCCTAATCTTTCTTCTGGCCTGGGTCATTGTTTTCTGGCTATTTGTAGTACAATAATTTAACGTTACGTCTTTTTCAGTTGACTAAAATGCTGAAGTTTTCAGAAAAATCTCATGAGACCCTCCTGTATCTGCAGATACTTACTACTCAGTGCAAGGCCAGCTGAAAACATGGCTTAGAAAAAAAAACACAAAACCACCTCATGCTATCACCTATTATGCTTAAATTTTTATTTAAACCATAGCATTTTAAAATTTCAGTTAGTTTAGTTTAAAAATACTGTACTGTATCTATTATCTTAAGATTGTTCAGTTTTAGGTTTGAATGACTTCAGGTTTTTTTCAGGCAGTATTTTAAAATACTGTTGACGTACACAGTAGAGGAGCAGGTGTGGAAGCCCAAAGCCTCTTGCTGTGTGGAGCAAGGGCAGATCTGATGGCTGAGGCCTTCCATGAATTCTGAACTAGAGATTTAAAAATTGCCTTTGCCATTCCTGTAGCGCTCAGCCTGTTCAGGCATAAGCAAAGGCACTCGTTGCCATTCCCGTATCGAGCCACAAACCGAGGTCGGTAACACCAGCTCTGCGGCATGTCAGTAATAGCAAAAGCCACTTCGGAATTTTGAAAACTCACAGGTTTGGCATCAAAAGGTGTTTGTCAGACCAAATCCCAACAGAGCAGCAACTTCAAATAATAAGAAAAAAGAGCTCCCATCTCTCGTGGCTTACACATCTATTCCCTGTTGGTAATATTTAACAGTAGATATTCTTAGTGTCATTTAAAAGAAGTTTAGAGAATATGGAAAAATCTCAGTTGAAAATTGTATTTTCAAGTGCACTGACACAAGGTGCTGCGTGTCTTCCCTGAAACAGTCGCAATCCCACCTGGTGAGCTCCAGCTCTTGGTATTAATGCTGCCCCTTCTGCCTAACTAACAGCTCTTTTGTTTTCAGACAGGACCCAGGGCTTTGGGCTTCTCAGCACGTTGGCAGGTGCGAACTGTAGCATTGGGGCAGAAGAGAGCCGAGATACAGAAGTAAACAGTAATTCCTATTTCTTGTTCTTCGCTCACACCATTTCTCATGTCCCTCTTTCCTGTTGTCTCGCTTGGTGTGCTGGGTGGTTGGGGCCTTTTTTTTTTTCCCCCTTCTTTCTCAAGAGATGCTTTACACCCTCTTGGAATGTATTTGAAAGGGAGTATTTCTGAAGGCTGAGAAACTACCTGCATTTTTCTTACCAGTCCTCCTGAGCCAGTTGTTAGAATCATAGAATCATTATGGTTGGAAAAGACCTTCAGGGTCATCAAGGCCACTGTTCCAGTGCGTGACTGAACACCCTAATCCCTGTTTGTTTCCTGACAGCCCGATCCAGCAGCAGCAGACAGAGAAGAACCCCATTTGGATGACGGAGGAGCCGGCACAAACAGCCTGCAGGCTGACGACGCTGTAGGTAAGGTCTTGGCGCGGGCGCTGCTGACTGGGATGTTCCCAGAGAATGGTGGCACCAGTGTGCAGGCCAGAGCCAGCCGATGGTGATGGTTTAGACTTCTTGAAAAAAATGGCCCCAAGTCTGGACAGGACAGGGCCCCCACAGCGCTGCCAACTGGAAACACGCAGAGCTGATGTGAGGAAACTCCCTTATGCGGGTATTGTGTATTATCTAAAACATCTATGTGAGAATAAAGTGCCAAGGGAAACGATGACAGTAGGAGCCAGCAGGAGCTGAATGGAGCACACTCTGCTTGGGTCACTCCTCGGGGGTTCAGGTGTTCTAAGCTGCAGGTCCTTCAATAATTCCAGGAGATGGGACTTTGTACGAGTGGTATGTGGAGCTCTCTGAAAGGTTGGGTGCTGGTAGTTGTGCTTGAAGCGTAGCCTCATTACTCCATGGCTATTCCTGGACAGATCATTTTATAATAAGCAAGAAACCTTAACTATTGGATGAACTCAGCACCACTCTTGCAACATACTGCATCGAAATTAATTACCCTGAGTTGTCTGTGTGAGCAGTTCATAAATTAAATGTTTCCTTCCCTCCTTTGACGGGGGGACTTGGCATGTGTTAAAATACTGCCTTTATCAGACAGGCTTTCGTACCTGCTGACAAAACCAAGTCATTTACCTTGACCCAACCTAAGTGCATGTATTTCGAATCCCACGTTAGATACGGACATCCAGGAGTTGGCCAGCCTCACCACGAGGGACGGGGACCTGGAGAACTTCGAGAGGCTGTTTTCAAAGCTGAAAGAAATGAAAGGTAACGTGTGTGAGCTGGGAAGATGGCACCAATTTCTCCTGCCTCCTCTTTTTTTTTTAACAAGTGGCTGATCTTTTCATTTGCCCTTCAGCTTGACAGTGCACTTGGGAGCGGTTACTACTGCTCAGCTGACTGCCGTCACGCTGGTTTTGTCCATCGAGAACTAATGCTACTATTTTCTATAACCAAACTTACAGCAAGACTTCTTTCTGTTTTTTAGCTCTACAGCCTTGTGCCTGTCTTGCAGTTTAAAGCCACAAATGTTTGACCTGAAATCCCATGTGCTTAGAAGCAGCTGCTTTCTGGGGTTTGGGAATTGCGATTGCTCTCATTAAATAAGCTTCCATGTGTAGGATCTTAAACTAGTTTCTTGGTAGTGCCCTAAAACGAGCTGCAGCAGGCGTTTCCCTGCTCACTCCTGGAGCTGACGACCTAAGTCGTGTTCTTTCCCGCAGATAAAGCTGCAACGTTGCCTCACGAGCAAAGAAAACTACACGCTGAGAAGGTGAGGATTCCAAGTTGGCACTGAATTTATTAAAAATTGGGCTTTCCTGTCTGAGTCCGTGTGTTAAGAACGAACCGTGCGGTCCTGGGGCAGACTCTCCCGTGTCTCCCAAGAACTGAATAACAAAACTGGGATTTTGAAGTGCCAGAAAAAACGTTCTCCTCTCAGAATCTCTGAAAGGAAGACCCTGCAGTCCTGCGGGCGTGAGCCAGCTTCCACTTAAGGAAATGGAAAAGCCTTGATCTCAAGGAGAATTTATTCACGCCTTAATTAGCCCAAGTTTTGTGTCACATGCCTCCCGTGCATTCTAAATTATCGCCTCTGTGCTGTCGAAATTTCTTCACTTCAAAGAGGGATTAGCATTATACTTAGCAATGTGGTTGCTCGGTTTAGCTGCTGCTCCGTTTCTGTTTGTTTGGATGGTAAATGTAAAATCTTCAGTCATTTCAGGGAAACTTCTCTCCCTTCCCCTTCCCCCCCTCTTTTTTTATTTCCCCCATTGTCAGGTGGCCAAAGCGTTCTGGATGGCAATTGGAGGAGACAGAGATGAAATCGAAGGTCTTTCTTCGGATGAAGAAAACTAAGTTCTTCTGTCCCCGTCAGTGACAGAACAGTCCTAAAAGAGGGATCTTTTCCTCAGTGCGTGTTTGTTGCAAAAAGCCCCATTTAGCTTGAGATTTTTTGGTTAAAGGATTCTCTGCATCATTGTGGTAACACATTCCACACCCCCTGAAGCTTCAGGTGGTTTTGTCTGTTGGTTGATTCTCTCTCAGAGCACTTTAGAAGGTGGTGCGTGCCGTTCGAGGAAATAACAATCAATTTACTTTTTTCAAATTCACTTTTTAATTGTTTCCTCTTTGGAGTTCAAATAAACCAGTTTACTTCCAGTTCCCTCTCTGCTGGTGGCTGTTAAGTGACTACTTAGTTCTAAACTCGGCGTTTTTGACGCCGGCCTGCTTGATGTTTTTGCGTAGCTTTACAGCTGACTTGCTCGTCGAAACAAACCAGATTTAGGCGAACCACGAAGAGAAAGCTGCCGAGTCGTCACGGGACGTTGTGCCAAGGCTGTGAGGTTCATCCTGCCGAGTGCCAGAACTGAAGAACAGCCCACAGGCCTGAAATTGTGTTGAGTGCGGAAGTCTGTTGTCCTTCCCTGGCCAGTCGGGTGTCCCGCCATGCTCTCCGCATTTCCATTAGAAACCAAATTTAGAATTAAGTACAAGACACGGGGTTTTTTTTGCTGCTGTTCCAGGGGTGAAGTTCCCCGCCTGACCCTTCTTGCGCCTCCAACGGCTGGCAGAATGCACAGACCTTCTGCTGGTGAATTCTGTCCTAAATACCTAAAGAGATAAGCTGCGATTTCAAAACCCCCACACTGTCCCCGTGATGCGTTTGTTACAGATTTACGCTCCCGGGTCTTCGCTAGAAGGCACCGGGGTACAAGTCTCCAGTTGCTGCTTCGTGGTTAGAAAAAAAAACCCCCACGGCGTTAAGCAATCCACTTTAGAAATTTTGAAACTAACTTGTCCAGCGTCTGGATTTGTTCGTGTCAGTAAATTTCTTGAGTCTGGAAACACTGGCTTTCAATAAGCGATTTGATGGCTGTAAATTCTGGAAGCACTTTCGTAGTAGTTCTTGACATTTGTTGCCTCTTAAGATGAAGCAAAGCTGAAGGAGCAGCCCTCTTGAGAAGCTGGAAACCCTTTCCTGCATAAAACCTGTTCAACTCCTGATAGAACTGAAGCCTTCTTTGCAATTTGAAAAGCTTGACCATAGTAAAATACCTGGTTTGTTTATTTTTGGTTGGGTTTTTTTAAAGAAGAAATGTTCCTTTCCCAGGAATATGCGTGGCACCACACCTACCAGTGCTACCTCTTCCAAACCAAACGATACCAAACTGGACTTTGCCATCTCCTGCCCTTCTCTCCTCTTTTTTCCCCAGCCCAGAGAGCTCCAATAAAGAACTGGAAGTGGTTCTCTTCCAAGTAGGGAATGGTTTTCCACGTTGGCTTCTTGGTAGCTGAAGACTTTGTTTTGTTTTCTTTTTGTAAATATTTGTTGTGCAATAGTGATAAATGGCAAAAGCACAGAGTAAAGGAATTGGAGGCAGTGAAGAAAATAATGCCCCTGAATACGTCACAAAAGCAATTCTTTAGCCCTGTGATATCCATAGGACAGTTCACTTACATTTTATAAAATCATATGACTTAAAATCAAGGGGGTTTGCTGCCTTTTTACAAGGTAGCAGCTAAATTCCCATAAATGAGGCCTTATCCCAGGAGTCAGAGTTCCCAGTTGAGGAACACACTTCTGCAGCCTGTTAAAACTAGGAGGAGAGTGGTAGGAAATCCATCCTGGGGAGAGTCACAGCTTTCGGTACAGACAGCGACGAGGACAAGTCTCGGGAAGCGCCGAGCGAGCAGCGGCGGGACGAGGAGGTGGGATTTGATCAGAGGAACGAGGACTCTAGTGCCGGAGGGGGCAGGACCGGCGGCGCCGTCCCGCTGGGAAGCGCCCGTGTTACCTCTGCCCGAGGTTGGCAGAACATCCACGCTCGTGGTATTTTGGTGCGGATCTTACTAATGCGTCAAGAACTTTGCAACACGTGTTTCTTGTAAACGTGGTGCAGTCTGTGCTTCAAAAAAGAACAATTCGTCGAGGCAGGAGGTGTGTGGGAGATACTAGGAAATAATTTTAACAATCCTCAGTGTTGTATTTTTAAACCCAAGTTTGCTGGCAGGTTGGTTTTTGTTTTGTGGGTGTTCGTGGTGCTTTTTTTTTTTTTGAAGAAAGGCTTTGGTTTTGGCTACAGAATTTCATTATGGAATAGACGTTACAGAAACAAATAAAAGGGGCATTAGCGGAAAAGCAAACCTGAACGCTGTTGTGTCTTTTCACATAGTCTCTGGCTGTGCGCTGTGCCATTGTTTAGCACCAGCAAAAGGACTCCCAACCAAAGGAACACTCACCAAGGCGAGTTAAGAGACCCCCCCCCTGAGCTCCCTGACTGTCAGAATAACCAAATACCGGCGGGGCCATCGCAGCTCC
>NW_009711947.1:20584-27950 GCF_000703405.1 Apaloderma vittatum
CCTGCTGAAAGGTGAGGCAGTTGATTACTGAACCTATATTTTGCTTAAACTTCGCTTTTTCATACTGAGATACTGAAATCCGTGATCTGTCCAGGTGACGACGAGCAGAACTTGCAGCTCTGAGCCCATTTACTACATCACACTTGATTTCTGGCAACCCCCAGCACAAAATCTGGCCGAGACCCTTTTATTACCGCATTGTTGGAAAACCGAGTGGAAAAACTATTCTCGTAAACCCTCCGTAAGGAAAAACAACCAGAAAAAAAGTAAAATCTGAATTTCAGTGAAACCCGAGGAGGAACGTTAGGAGTTCGCAGCATTAGATCATCGTGTGCCTTGGCTTTGCCTTGGCTTAGCGATGCTGTTCGGAGAATGCTCTCCCCGAGGGCAGATGAATGCCGGCCTCTGTGGGGTTTTTATCCCCCTGCTGTGACACCTGACCCAACTACCTGCCTTCTGTCAGAACAGCCGCTTCGCTGGACATTTTGTGGCCCAGAATGTCCCCCAGGGCACAGTCCTGGTGGGGACAGCAGCACAGGGTACAGCTGAGCGGGGTGGGTGTGGAGGAGTCCACCCCCCTCCGGCTGCCACCGCTCACTCCTGGGCACCGCTTCAGTTCTGACGGCAGCGGTTGCCTCCTTGGGGAGGGAGCAGCGTCACCGCTGCAACGAGAGAGACCGCAGGCTCGAGAAACCCACCCTAACGAGGGGCAACAGCCAAAAATAGTCTGGGAAATTTAAGATGGGAAAATTTTTCCACTAGGACCCCGGAACAGCTTATCTGGGGAGGAGGTGGGTACAATCTCTGGTCTTGAGGGTTTTTTGTCGAGATTTATCTGGCCAAAAGCCCAGCTGACCTGAGCTGGTGTTGGCAAGAGCCTTGGATCAAGCACAAGGTTGGACTAGAAACTTCCAGCAGCTGGAGACGACATTTGTGCCCATCCGCCTGCCCTCCTCTGTTCCGCAGGACGGAACAACCAAGTGGCCAAACCCCCAACTTCAGAAAAAAAGATACAATTCCTCAGCGGAGACACCGGAGGGATTTTAGGGTCTGTCTCACGACAAGACACTGAGGACAAGGCAGTCAATACGCCGCTGCCACTCCCGCGCTTCTGACAGAGGAGTTTCTTAATTCGCAGCCGTAAGGTGAAAGTGCAGCTGCGGTTCAGGGCACGGAGCAGAGGGAACATTTCGCTGCCTCTGACTTCTCCAGCAGTTTGTCAACAAATCCTTTGAGCCACTCGGCTCCACTTCTGTTCACCTTTGAATCCCGTTAGTTAAAAGAAGTGGTTGCGATTTTTACATTATTTTTTATATCTGGCTTCATATTCTTGAATGAAACTGCCCAGACTGTAAGAAGGACGCAGATCTTACCGTAACCGACAATCACTGGGAACAACCTTCATCAGGCACATGTAAAGGTGCCGCCGTCTCTGAGCGATCTGCGCTTTCACAACGCCAAATGCTTTCCATGCACGCCCTTAAGCATATTCTTACGATAAGCCTTACTGTCTCACGAGACTCTGTTTTCAAATCAAAGTTTATTAAAATGTCAAAAATAGAACTTACAGTTTCACATAGGAAAGAAGAGGGCATACACAGTACAGGCCTTTAGTAACAAAATCGGTGAATAATGCGTTACAAGCTAAAGCGGGCGGGTGGCATCACCGCTCGTTAACATACAATCTCAGGTTAAGAACATCTAGAAGACTAATTGCAAACATGCTCATACATATCTAGCGAAGGGGGAGCGGGTCAGCGGGGAGCCAGGGAAGTAGGCTGCCTCCGCGGGGAGAGGGAACCAGTCGCGGCTCAGCAGCAGAGACTGGCGCAGGCTCCTCGAGCATCCACGTACTGGAGGAAACACAAGATGAACCAAACATGCACGGAATAATCTGTTATTTTCTTTTTAAAGATCTGAAGAGCACGACTCCAGGGCCCGCTGGGGAACCCAACTCGATGCTACAGGATTAAACAGCGACTCGGGCAAAGGCTCCTGCTGGAGAAGTCCTTGTTCTGGTTTACTCGCTGGGGTTTGTCGCTCGGTTCTGAGGCGAGTCTCTCGTTCTCACATCAGTAACCGCCTGATTTCTAGCAGTCGTCAGAAAGGAACGTATGAAAGATTTAATACTCCGAACCCTTAATTGCCCTTCCTGGTAAAAAATTAAATATTTGATTCATCTGAATATTCAAGAGAGACAATATAAATACAGAAGAATGTACATAATAAAAAACATATACTGAGTTTCTTAACCATAGCGCTCGATCGACTCCTACACAGTGACTAATTATTGCTCACTCTAGCTTACCAGCTTATTTGTGAAATTCCATCCTCCTACCTATCCAGTACCTTGGAGAACCAGGAACACTCACAGATGTTTCGCGATACGGCTGAAGCCCTTCACCGAGCCCGGTTCTTCTTGCTCCTCGTGCTGTTCCAGCCAGGAAAGCAGCACAAGGCCCGGACATCGGTACTTGCTGCTTGAGGATGCTCTTCGCCCTGCCCAGGAGTCCTCTGCAGGGTTCAAACTCTGCTGATCCTTAAGGGGAGAGGAAACTGAATTCGTTGAACTCTTTCTCAGAGGTTGCCCCCAGCTGTTTCACGGCACGTACGGGGTTAAGCCGGAGCTCGGGGGCAGTTTGTTACGATTGGCTTTCTCCATCTTTGCACACACGAGTGCCAACTCCTGGCGATGAAATCAAATGGGCAGCACTGCACTGCTGAGACGGGCTTAACACAAAATACAAACTGCAGTTCAGTTCAATACGTTAACACCAATAAAAAAGAAGAAAAAAAAAAATCACCACAGTCATTTAAAACCACAAGGCCATCAGTATCATCTGCCAGCAGCCAGGCCCTTGTGTATGGCTACACCAATTAAAAAGAGTCAAAGTTCCTGCTAGTGACTCTACTAGTAACAAAAACGCATGAAATCCTGGTAAAACTACCTGAAACCGCCACTGAATGAGAAGTTACTCCAGTCCAGGTCTGTAATCTGAGCTCGGCTGGACGTGTACACCCGTGCTACATCCCAAAGCTACTCCGAGTTTTAAGAAGGAAGTAAAGCCAAGAAGCAGCCACGCGTGCACCCCTGGGGCACTGCTGCCTCCGACCCTCTCGAGCCAAATGTCACCTTTCAGCAGTGTCCCTGCCAGCGGCCTGGCCCGGTTTGTGGCTGCCAGGGGAGGGTTCGCTTTCAGCCTTTAACTGCGTGACATGAAAGGAAACTGAGCCGCGACGTCCCTTGGAGCGCAGCCCTGTCCTGAGCTTTATCTCTTCGTTCGCTGCAGGACTTTCCGTTTGACTTTATAAGGGAACTTCAGAAAGCCTAAAGCTTTTGTGAACTAGCGAGAAGGCAAACAAAGGGGAGGAGAGGAAATGAATACTCTAGTGGAGATAATCCTCACGTTTTTATCTATCTGTACTACCAGGGCAGCTTACATTTTCCATTTGAAGTCTCAAGGGATGACGGGGTGAGATTAAGCGAAGTTTTCATGTAGCATCTGAATCCTGTTTTTGCAACAGCAATTAATTATCCCTCCTCAAGCAGGAGATAGAGATCTGCTTCCTAGCGGGAACACAGGTCCAACTCCTAGTCTGGCTGAGGAGGCGAATCTGGGTGCAAACTCCCTGCCAAACAAAGTTCGGTTTGCTCCAGCTCGCAGCCTCCCGGTCAGGCTGGGTTCCTGCGCGCGCCGTCGCGTGCAATGAGCTCCCCAACACGGGAATTTAAGATGTCACTTGTGCTGCTCACACACAAGGCAACCCGGGGCACAATGTCCTCTGTGGCTGATGACAACAAGTTTGTTCACTAAAATAAGGAAATATGACTTAAAGACGCTCAGGGACGAAACCTGGGGGCATTTTACGTAGCACGTTTTTTCCCCCCTCTCTCACTAAAAGCAGGAAGTCAAACACTTCCACAAAAGTCAGGGGAAATTTTTGTTTGCAGCTACATTACAAACCTGTATCTGAATGTAAATGCCAAATCAATCCACGGTGAGAGCCAGACCTGCTTTTTAAGTGGCTCGAAAACAGTTTTACACAGATGCTCCTATTGCACAGGTCCATGCAATCAGAGACTTAACTAAAACCAGATGCATGGCAAAAAGAAAAAAAAAATTAAACACCCTAGAAAAGCTCCAGCGCTACGATACGAGCCGTGTTGCGCAGTGAAAGCTCCAGTCAAACTGCTGCGAGAGGATATCCTGGAGCGCCTCTGTCACTCAGGAGCACGCCCACCACTGAGAGTCTTCCTCAGAACTCAAACTCCCTGTACAGAAACATCATTTCTTGTTTTCTTAGAGAAACCCCTTCGTAAGCCAGGTAAAACAAACCCCAGCACAAGCCTCTCGGATCACGTGTTCCTGCGGCCACTGACCCTGGGGGCACCTCGCACCCCGTCGTGCCGACGCCTCGGGTCCCGAAGTGTCGGGTTTTTGCAAACCAGTTTGTGGGACCCAGAGCATTCCAAACCATCATAAAGTCCGTCCAAGTGTCTCCTTCCCGGAGCCAGATCCAGCCTGTGTGTTTGTTTTTCATATAGGACAAAAAAAACCCCAAAAGATTTCCATAGGAATCTGATTATCGCTTTCTCCCCTCCCCCTTCTGATCTTTCGGCACAAACTCACAGGATACTCAACGCAGATATAAAGAAACAGGTAACTGGACAGCACTGACAAAATGAGGAGATTCATTCAGCAAATTTGAACCATAAAAACCAAGTGCTAAGGGTTTGGGTTTTTTCCAGTTGTGGAAGTTGTTTGCCACGACAGTTGCTGCAGGGAAGAAAAAAAACATTAAACAGTCTGGAGCATGTATGTTTAAAATGAACATTTTATAATACAAGTAAATACACACTCTCCCAATTCCTCTAGGCAAAAACACATCTCGGAGCATTTTCATCAGCTGAATTAAGTTTCAAACCGAGGGGGTTTGTGCCCGAGACGTCCTGGTTCATGCGCGGTCGCACGTGACGGTGTGGGATGCAAATCTCTTCAGCTGCATATTCTGAGAACGGCAGCAAGGGCCCTTCACTTCCATCCCTAGAGCAGACCTGGACGCTGAACTCACGGAGCCCCCCGAGGCTTCAGGCGTGGCAGACGCCATTCAACATACTGAGAAAGCAGAATACAAACTTTCTGTAGTTAATGCCAACAGACGAAGGCTTAACTTCTCCAGCCAGAGCTCCCCACGCGACAAACGTCCGTCTGTGAGCGGCTGGAGGCGAACGTCGCTCCACACCGGAAACGCAGTGATATCAGAAGGAGCCGTAAGTTTGGCCTCTTGCTTCACGTCCCTCCAGTCTGGGAGCATCAGGCCACCCGCGGCATCCCTCAGGAGTGGAGCAAGACTCTGCCTCCTTGTTAATAGTCCCGCGTGGGAAACACATTCCTTTTGGGAACATCGCCGTGGGAATCAGTTCTTGCGTGTGCTTGAAATGCTTCCTCTTCCCCGCTGCTGCAAGCCCCGGGAGGACGCGTGTGGATGGTGACGGGAACGCGTGGGAAGAGCCATCCCGAGGTCCCGCGGCACCCGGCTCGTCAGAGGTGTCGGAGGTGCTGCGGGACACGAGTCTGGAGCTGCGTGAGGCAACGGGAAGTTTCCTCCAAGAGAGCCATCCCGAGGTCCCGCGGCACCCGGCTCGTCAGAGGTGTCGGAGGTGCTGCGGGACACGAGTCTGGAGCTGCGTGAGGCAACGGGAAGTTTCCTCCAAGCCGTCACGGGCTCCCCCAGGTGCTCCCACCAGCTCGAGCCAGCGGCCCGACGTGGCTGGAGGCAGAGCACTGGCTTCCCTCTGCTGAAACAAAGTCCAGTTTGTTGGGTTTGGGTTTTTTTTTCAATCATAATAAACTTCAGCTTCAATTTCTGACTGCAATGGCCCATGGCGTCGTAACCAAAGTGCTAACAGTTTCAGTGGAAGTGGCTTACGTGGGCATTTAGTTTAAAAACAAAACAAAACAAAGAAAATCCACTTTTTTTTTTAAAGCAGATTTTTTTCTCTCATCACTTCAGTAACCGGGCATCTGTTCCCTATGCACTACGCACTTTGCTAAGGGTTAAGCCAATTCCATTTTCCAGAGTCTTTCGTTCCCCCCACCCATCCCCAGGACATGTTTCCTTAGGAGACGCTGGAACACCGAATACTCGGGGAGCCCATCTGCGTAAGGACCTTGTCGAGCCACTGCAGGGGCCCGTTCAGATGCAGCTCAATCCAGCAGGGAGTACTGGTCACAGTCTGCCGCCTGCAAGAAAGAAGGGGTGGAGGGAGAGAGAAGAAAAAAAAAGAAGAACGTAAACGTGACTTACCAAACTTTACAAATGCGAAAAGGTTTCACAGCTACTGAAGCATTCTTTCCTGCTTAGACAACAGTCTCGCACGTGGGGCCAAAGGGATGTCTCTCTCCACTATGACATGCTTTTGGCCGACGCTGCCAACTCCTTTTTAAAACTCTACCTTTTCTCCTCACGTTTCGTATGACCCCAAAGGAGCAATTCACTCTATAACCTACTCACTACTCCGATTCCGGGAAACGGGCAGCATCGGATTCCCTGAAGGGAGAAGGGAAATTGCTCCGTTTTGCTTCTCAGACCTTGCCTCTCGTAACTGGGCAGCGACACAAGCAGTTCACCCAACAGGTTCCGTTTCTCCGTGCCTAAGACGAGGATACTCTCTTTTCACCGTACCATGAGGGTTTAGCAGAACATGGCACTGATGGAGAGAGAGATCACCGCTCGGCCCTGCAAGCTCCCTCCCGCAGCCCCGTGGAGCTCTCCCCCTCGAGCTGCTGCCGAGCATCCTTTCCACACAGCGCGGGAGGCTGCGCCGGAGGTTTGAACCACTGTCGAGAAGCAGAGAAGCGTAACAAGTTGCAAAACCCATCAGAAAAGCAGAAACGTGGGGTTAAAACCACGTGTTTTCAAATCCCTCCGGAGCTGGTGGCTGTGGCCACAGAGCAGAGGGGGAAGCCTCGCTGGGTCAGCGCACGCCACGCTTTGATTTTCTCCTACCACAAAACACCTTCCCCTTCTCTTGCTTACTCTCCCCGAGGCCAGACCCCAGGGAGTGCCTCCAGATGGTGAAGCAGGAAGAGATGGGGAGGAAAGGGGAGGGAGGCCAAGGCACAGGGCAAGGGGCTCTCCCTCCTCTGCTGAGGGGCGGCAGGAGCCTCATTCCAGGCAGAGAGGCAGGGACCACTGCTGTGGAGGAGGAGGATTCCAAAGAGAGCAAAAAAGCCTGGAAACAGCCTTGTTTTACACCTTTATATCCCACAGAAGCTGTCCTTGGAACCTGGGTCTGGGAGGGAGAAGCCTCTGCTGAAACGGGGACCCCTCTGCTCCACGGGGCCGTCCCGCGCTCCCGCCG
>NW_009711947.1:28107-74577 GCF_000703405.1 Apaloderma vittatum
CCGGGGGCGGGGGGGGGCCGGGCGATGCCCCGAGAGTGGGCGTTCGGGCAGGGCTCGTCCTTATTCGCCCGCTTCACGGCGAGGGTTTTGCGCTAAAGGGCGTCTCGTGAGCTTTTCGGGCAGCAGGACTGCAGATGGCAAACTTCATTCTGCCTTTCCCACCCAGATGATCGACACGTTGGCTCCGGCCTCTCAGAAAAGCAAACCCTCAAAGCTCCTGGGGCCTTCAGCTTGCTCCAGCGGGCTCTCGCTGGAGAGAGGAGAACCTCCACATCACAGGCTGCTGAGGAAACTGGCTTCTCCCCCTTCCTCCGCTGAATCCCCGTCACACAAGAGCACTGAACACCCCGCCAGTCAGACCGCTCGAAAGGTGAAGCAGCCGAACCAGAAATCACCGGAACGGAGCTCTGGACGCGGCTCCCACAGCAACGTTTTCCTATAGGAATCTGTTCAACAAATAAACGTGCTCCGACAAAGGCGATCAGATGGAGTATTTTGTGGCAAGGAAATGAAAGAGCAAGAGGTTGGGCACGGTCGGCGTGAGCGTAGGGTTTCACCGACTACAATACTCGTAAGGAGATAGTTGACTTTCCGTAAGTCATGCTCATCTGGATTTCATTACGAGCTGTGGCTGCAAGCCAGGGCTGAGCTGCTCCGGCCTGGGCGCGGGACAATTTCAAAACAAAATGGACTCCAAACATCTGGAGAAATGAAGCAAGCGGGAGAGTAACGTGCAGGGCCCCGGCTCCAGCGGATCCTGCAGGCAGCCGAGCGAGGGGAGCGCCGCAGACGGCCTCGCTGCAGGGACTGCCCCCAGATTTTCAAAGAAGGCCACAATTTTCAAGGGTACACAGTCAAGCAAGTATTTCAAAATCCCATTTGGTGTTCATCTTCCAACAAATTTTGCCTCCCCTACTCATACTATTAAACCCTGACTTCACTCCCTTTGCTGCTCGGGGACATTTCCCCGTTAACGCAGTGCAGCGGCAGCAGCACAAGCGATGGAGCACTCTGTCCCTCACACTGTCAGAAAAACCACAGCATCGATCCCAAACATCAGACCCTGCCGCACTTCCTTTTTTAGCTTCAATATTCTCTAGAAAAACTATTAAACCCATTTCTCCCAGTACCTCCAGTCACGTTTAAGCAACTGCCTTACCACAAGCACTGAGGAAAGGATGAGGAGATTTAACTACAACTTTGCAGCAACTCTAATAGTTCTTCCAAACACAAATTTCCAAGCCGATCTGCTTTCATTTTAACCTCATTAGTCCCTGATAAAAGAAGCATCGAACCCAACCTGTATCTATTAGGAAGCACTCACAGTGATCCTGCCCTGACAACGGCGTAGTCGTAAGACACTCAAACTATCAAACAGACATCTAATTATAAGGAAAAAAAAAATTAGCAACAGTTCCTACACAGGTCATCTGGATTTATCTGCTGTGCTTCAGGTAAAGCTCTTGGTTCATACAACATGGTGACAAAACACACGCGGTCTTCCAGGTGTATCGCGACGTACGTGTTGCACAAGTAGGACGGAAAAACAAGGGACGGGGTCAACGCATCCTCAACAGCTACAACCCATCTGTGTCGCTGTGGAGGTCACCGTGCTAATTCCCGAGGAAAGAGGTTTTGCAGAGCCCCATCCCAGGCTGGGAAGGGCCGGGGTGGCAACGGCAAAAGCACGAGCACAGCACCGAGTCCCATCCCGAAGGCCTGACCTGTATTCGGCTCCCCAGCCCTTGACGAAGCTCATTCGGATCGTGCACATTCGCGTCAGCTGGTACACGGCTTCGAAGCCCTGGTTTACAGACTGAGCCAAGAGAGCGGCGAATTCCTGGTTGTTAAAAATCTTCAAGTTGCACCCTGTGGGAAAAAACAAAACAGATCACGACAAGAACAAGGCGTTAGCTTAACGACATGAAGAAATCTGGTTCTTTCTGAGGAGGGGGAGAAGCGCAGCGCTGCTCTCCCATATCCTCAGTTCACATCATACTACACACAGTATTTCAGAAAAAGGCATCGAGGTCATCACGTTTCCACAGCTCATACGCTGAAAAAGAAGAAAACCACGTTACAGGACAGAGAATGACAAACAGTAGGGTGGGAGACCAGACGTAGGATCCTCTTGTGGAACCTCCTTCTGCCTCCTTCACAACCATTCCCTCACTTCGCTATTTAAAAGCCTAACTTATAGTTAGATTATATCGCAACACTCAGCGACGGGGCCTGAAAGAAAGAAATGTGCAGGCTAAAAACAAGAACTTGCTGCTCCTGGATTTACACGGTGTCTGTCGCCAGAAGCAGTGGAGAAGGTCTGAAGTGAAAGCCCTCTGGCAAGCCAGAAACTAGTTATGAGGGTTAAAGAGGCTGGTAGCGGAGCTGCTCCTGCTATAATCCTCTCTGAACTACCACGTGCCAAAGAATTTTCCTTTAAAACTGGAGTTTTTCCCCAACATTTAGGACCCAGCTAGAAGACTGAGAGCAACTCACTCAACTGTTTCGAGGTGACTAAGGTGAAATTAAGTGGCAACATCCTTTGTAGCTGAAATAAAAAAATAAATACACAGCTCTTAAAAAAGGTGTTGCTCTGCTTGCTTTCTCCCAGATAACCATAAACGAGTTAAACTCCGAAACTTGGCGCACTACGAACGCTCCTTTGGGATTCCATGTGGGCCAAGGCTGAAAAACAACCCTTTGGCCTGCGATGAATTGTGTTTTTTTCTAAAGTCCCTCCCGAGCCCGCTCTCTCGGGCTGGCCTCACAGTGTCATCTGTTTTGGGTCGAACTGCGTAGAGCAAAGCGTAACCGCAATGCGGCAGCTCAGCAGCTGCAGGAACAACTGCCCATTCTGGCGACTGGAAAAGAGCACAGCCCAAGAGACCCGTACGCCGCAGAGAGTTTGAAGGGAAGCTGCGTCACGCGGTCAAAGAGGCGAAAATAAGAAAGGTGAGAGCACCGGGGCCACGTCGAGCACAGAGAAGGAGCTGCGGTGAGGAAAGCAAGGCACTCAAGGAGGATCAGGCTTGGCGAGACGCCCAGGCTTCCGGGCAGGATAGGACCAAGTCTCACCACGACCGTGCCTGGGAGGAGCGGGTATGACTTGACCTTGTCAACAAGGGAATGAAGAAACTGCTTCAAACCCAGCAAAGATTTGAAGATGAGTCTGAGAAGGCGGCCAAAGACCGCAGCGCAAGTGGGGAGAGCCGGAGTCCAAAAACTGTGCCTTAGATGAAGCTAGAGCGGAAATGTGGGTTGTTTATGTCTTCAGATGTTGACTCCAGTCGGGGTGGACTCTTGTGATGTGGCTGGAGAATTAAGTCATGGTTGCAACACTGGCAGCTGCTTCCTAAGCGCTTGAGAAAGGAAAGCCTTTAAGGTGGGCCGGAGCTTGCGGTGTATGGATCTCTTCTCAAAAGAAATACAATCTTCATTCAAATATTTCTGAACAAAGAAAGTTAATTTCTTAAATATACGCATACTGCTAACTGTAAAAAAACCTTAGCTTTTATAAGCCTAGCTAAACAGCTAAATTCTTTTTCAAATGGCAGCCTCTCGTACTAGCTCTTCCGCATTTACCTAACAAGGAAGTATCTCCCTCCTAGACAGATGCAATAAATTCTCTCCTAATCTTTCGGCATACTTTGCAGTAACCAGAACAATGAGGTACCTGCAAATGCAATTTCCTTACAATAAAACTAACGCACAAAGGGGGGGGGGGAAAGTTTTACTACAGAATAGAAAAACAGTGGCAATTTCAATCTATTATGGGCAAATCCAAACTTAAGAAAAATTTCTTACATTATCCTCTTTTACTTAAAGGTACAAGCAAAATTATAAACATGACTTTCAGTGCAGTAACGGGCTGATGAAGCACTGCACTGAACAAGTGGCAGGCTCTGCTCTTAGTTGTACTCAGGTCCTGCAGGAGTTTCTTCCTACTCATATGAGTAGGAGTGTCCACAGTAGTTTCACCCTTAATGCCATAAAAAAACGCCCTGCTCGAGTTACCGAGTTTCTTACAATAGGCCAAAAGTTTCTCATTATTGTCCAGAACGGAGTAATCCACGGCTCCCTTGAGCAAGAGGTTGCTTTCCAGAGCAAGTTCTCATGTGAATCACAGAATCATTCAGGTTGGAAAAGACCCCTGGGATCCCAGTCCGACTCTGCCAAGCTCGCCCCTGAACCACCTTCCTCAACGCCACGTCTAAACGGAGGCGAAGCCCACGCCGGGTCAGCACTTCCCTCCTTACCTGGCGGGATCTTGCAGACGGTTGCCGGGTGCCAGCCGTAGCGCTGGTTGCAGTTGGGCGACTGGACGAAGATGGCACTGTCGCTGAGGCACTCGGCAAACACCTCGCCGCCGATGTAGTAGAGTCTCACTCCTCTTCCTAGGAAACACAGGGCACAGGTTTTGGTTTAGCTCAGACCAACCATCTGCAAAACCTTCAAGAAGAGCTGGCAGACAACCTCCACGCGAAGCAGCTCTCGAAAAAAAGCAAAATGATGAACGACGGGAAATGGAAACCACCTCTTTTGGCCCACTGGGTGCTCCTGGGAGGGAGCAATAAATCTGCTGGGCCAGAGAGTTAAGGTGAGGAAAGCAGGAAGAACCATAAATCAAGTCGGAATTGCACCCTCCGGCCCCGCTGCCAGTCACAGCCCGGGCTGCACCAATTTGCCACCTCACAGCCTGCTCGCTCCAAACACACGCGGCTCCATATTTCCCATGTCAATGGTCTATCAGTTTCTACCTTTCCTGAAAGTCATCGCAGCTGGATACAACCGTCCATTTCTTTACTTTGTGAGTTGGAATTAAATTATATGACGTTTTCAAATCGCTGCCTTTTGCTTGACATGATGTTGTATACAAGGATAAATACACGCTTCCCGTAGGAGTTCATACAAATTATTAAAATCTTGGTTAATAAAGAAACAAATTCCAGGAATACATCTTTGTCACTTAAACAAACATTTGCTATGGTCTTACACTCCTATTTGAGTATCTTGCTTTCTTCTCCCATAGGGCATAAGGAGCCTAACGACTGATTTCTGAATCTTGGTGGAGTTTTTGGGACTGTTTAGCATTTTTTTTGGTGTTAGAAATCCTATTAGAATCAAGTAAGGCAAGATCCTCCTGTACAAAGTTTACTGCTCAGGAAAGGGTATAAAGGGGAGCAAAATCAGGACAAAAAGCAAGTTCATTTTTGAGAGAAGTCAGCATGAAACACGGCAAAGCACAAGCAATTTTGACTTTTATCAAAATTACATAAAGTTGGGATATTCTAGTCAGCGGAAGCTTAACCAAGAGCAAAACTGACTGTTACCTTGCAGTATAAGCAGGAAAAGCGGAAACTGAGATGCAAATCACGGAACTAAGTTTCCATTTAAAAAGAACATCAGTCAGAAAATAAAATAGTGCAGGAGGGAAAAGGAATACACCGGTTTATCACTGACATCCATCCAAACGGAGAGTGCGCATAAAAATTTAAATTCTGTCTCTATTACATGCAGATATTTTAGAGTTCCTCAGTGTTTTTCTTTATCACACTTTAATGAAAAAATACAATTAGTGTTGCTTTATGGCAGATGAGCCTGCTCAAACACCACGTGCACTCAAACATCGCAAGGTTCTACAACCGCCTGAGCCGCACACCCATTAGTTAAATAACAAAAGGTTTTCACACGGGTCTTCACCTTTCACCCTGAAAGACTCAAAGAAGGAAAAAAAAAAAAAAGAAATTACCAATGTGTCGTCTCGTGAGTTCCACTGCCGCGTTTCTGTTCACGTTGGACAGCAAACCGAGGCAGAAACGTTCCGAATTCGACGGGTCAGTGAAACCATCCACAGTCATGGAGGGCTGAGAGGCGTGGAAAGTCTCTCCCACGCGCTGGTTGAGTTCGTAGTAGGATATGGAGCACCAGAAAGCGGGCTCGCAGTAGGTGACAGGCTGCAGATCTGCACAAACCAAAAAGCAAAATGAATCATGGGCCCTTGGGAGAAGTGGAGATGAAAAATAAATTAAAAAAAAACACAAAAAAACCCCGACCGTTTTGAAATATTGTTCTGCTTCACTCCTTGGGCTCACTTTAACCACCAAACTTGAATTACATGACAGATTTTAATGGACTGCAGCTAGAAAGTTACATCACCCCTGAAGCTTTTGGCATATGGAACAGTCACAAGTAGTCAAAGGTATTAGTCACTTAGCAAGTGGGGTGTCAGCTATCTTCAAGCTTGGAGAAAATCTGAAAAATACACATAGCTTCACTATGAAATGTGGCACCGCTTTTAGGCAGCCAGTACCCTAAAAGCAGGAAAGGAGAGAAAAGGAAGAAACAGAAAACCTTAGAAGGAGCAGACCATAAATCTGCTTTCAGCAGCCCAGATCTCCAAAATCCTAATGCTATGTGCACTTACAGGAGCCAGCGAGTCCAACTGTTGCTCTTACTGACTGTGCTACAACCTCTCCGGCACGGACTGATGAAACCAGTAGAGTTGTCTGTGACTTGCACCAAACTGCACGTACTACTAGCATCAGAGCGATTTAAAAACTATCTACTTTCTTCCAGTGCACTTGATCTCACCCATCAAGGGAAAATTCAGTGCCTCAAGAGAAGACAGCCCGTGTCTTTTATTGGGGTTATGGTTTGACTCAGCCTATGGACTGAAGCAAAAAGACCAAAGCTCACGAGCAGACCGAGGCTGAGGTGGCCTCAGAAAGACCCAACTTCACAAGCACGAAAGGTGGGACATTCAAATGGCATCGAATGATTTATCTGCTGCTAATGAAGCCAGCGAGATTTCAGCAGAGGAAGGCTCAAGTCAAATACTCTTGCAGATCCTGCACTAGACGGTGCCCGGTCCTGCTGCAAGCCAAGAATCTGCTGAGCAGAGGAAGGGGAAAGCAGATTAAGCAGGTTGGGAAGTGCTCCGTTCTCCAAATTCCATGCAAGAAATACAAGCAAGAGAAGAATTCCCTTCAGCCCTCCCTCCAATTTATCACTTCATCCCCATTCAAACAGTGCTTAAAAGCAGAACAGAGCAGCTTCCCATCTGGCCCAAGAGTTAAACATCAAGCAGCACAAAGCAGCTTTTTCCACACGCTTTCTCCCATCTGTTGCTCCTGCAAGGCTTCGGCAGACTGAGACTTAAAAGATCAGCTCCAAAAACTCGAAGACGGGTTTTTACCATCCCATCCTCCTCTCACACTTGAAAAGAGTGCCTTTGCAGAGGTTTTTAAGTAATTTCTCATCTGGTACCTGCTGTTACTCCATAACCTGTAGAAACAGGCTAAAGCAGCCTGGCTTCAGCCAAAAGACACGCTGGTTTCCTCTCCGTTACTGTGGTGTATGAGCTCCCAAAGTAGCTAATAATCAGAAAAAGCCTTTGGTTTCTGCTTTGTTATAAGCTTTGCTGACAGCAAACAAGAAATCGAATAAAAGCGCATCCGGGGAACTCTGTAATGCTTAGCAAAGCCCGTGAATTCTGGAGCTTATACCCATTCCCAGCTTCTTTCACAGTCTCTCTCTTCCCTTAATTGTACCACTGGGAAGAAATATGTTCTATCACAAGCAAAGCCCAATGTTCCTGCTCTCCTCCACACGTTACACCCACAAAGGAAAAAGCCTATCTTCCTTTTAGGGAAAAAGACATCACGCTCAAAACAAAAGCTAACAGAAGGCAGCTCAACAGAACAGCGGTCACTACACGGATTTAAGAGACCTCATTAGCAAATCTGCCGTTTCTTCACAGCCTCAACACTTCTAGCTTAAAGCGACACCTCTCCTGACATGCACAGACGATATCAAACACATCCTGGAGTCACACATGTTCACTGTCTCTGCCTTTTTCTCTTGTCCCACTGGAAACTGCCACATCGAGCTTCCCTCTCTCCTCTCCCAGCCCCATTTCAGGCACCAGAAGCTGTGGCTCGCAGCAGCGACCCGCCCACATCGGGACAGCTCCGGGCTTCACATGGCTCCACTGCAATTTGTACAGACGGGCAGCAAATACCAGCACTAATCAACCTCTGAGGGTGTGTCCACCCACTTAAGAAAACAGATCGTGTTCCACGTGACCGCGCTCTTACTCCACAGCAAGTGGTTTTCTAACTGAAAGGCTGCTCAGCTCCAGAAAAAAAATCAAACCGACTTTTGTTGATCCTTAAGTAACGTCTTCAGATTGGTACTCTTCAAGTCATAAAACCACCAAAGCCTGTATCGCTCTCTATGGTTTCGTGGTCCTTCCCTTCAGAAACCACCTCCGGTTGGTTGTGACTCAAGGGAACTGTGGATTCCCCGCTGAAGGATGTAAGGAAATTTTTATTTCTGGCTTATTTGCAACTTGAGGGAAGACACAAACCAACAAATCCTATTTTGAAGCAAATCTTGCCTCTAAAAAAACATAACCAAGCTTTTAATGATGCTGTTTCCTCCTGCGATTTGTGGTTTTGGGCTTCAGCTTAAGCTGTCATGGGATGGGCAAGCTTCCTCTTGCTTTAGAGCTCTCCTGAATATTCATTTTCAATTTATGGATTTACTGTTTGGGGAAAAGCAAAGAGAATGTAGCTCTGCTAAAGCCAAGGAATCCTGAGGGGGTACACAATCAACGAAAGCACGATGCCATAACACAAAGAAATTCTGCCTGAATCGTCTCTGTACAACCTCAGCCTTGACTCGCTCCAGCTTTGCTTTCACAAGCGTCTGCTGAGGATTGGGATGCTACCTCTGCCCTGTCTTTCCTACGAGATGAAAGTCTGTTCAGCTGCGGAGGAAAAAAAGTCTGCTGGCTGCTTTGCACTCCAAGCACAAGAGCGGCTGTTATCCCAGCTATCAGAAGTTACTGATCCACGTTATCCAACCGTCTTACCTGCACCACGTTAATTCCATCTCCCTCCTCAGGAACGTAAAGCTCGGTAGGTGAGCACGCTCCCTTCCCCGCCGCGCTCTGAGAAGAGCTGCCTCTTCACTACTTTGGCAAACGGTGTTTCGACACAGAGACTACCCGAGGCTTACGTTCCTGACGGATCTGACCACAGGCCGCGTGCTTATTTCACTCACAGCTCTTGCGTCAAGCCTTTGCGGAGCAAACCCTGACAATGGGTTTCCTGTGCGCCAAGGGACTGCCTCGCTCCCAAATAACAAGACGCACGGAACCTCAGGCCTGGCCCTCAGCCAGTGTAAACTCCCTGACTTCATTCCGAGTGTCCGCAAAACGCTGGCAGCTCTCCTCTCACTTCGGGTTTTGTTTTCTGTCTTTTCTCCAGTTTGTATTTCAGTAACACCTTGAGTATCTGTAACTTCCACTTAAAGCTTATGTTTGACAACTGAAAATTTGACAACGTGAAAGTTTGGACCAAATCGAGAAAGCTACTAAATCGAGCTGAAAAGAAGAACGTAAAATATCCCAATACGTTACCCTGCAACACTTCTGTGCCTGAATGGAAAGATGAAGCTCCCCAAATTCCTTCAACCTCATACTTCAGTCTTAGAGCTTTATGCTGAAATACTGCACCTCAGACAAACGTTGCTTGCTCCTCAGTCTACCTGATGCTAGTTTACTGCCTTTGTAATTCTCTGGAATACGGTCACGGGACTTAAGGGCAAAGTTCAGCTTACACAAAGTAAACTGTCTTAAAAGCTTCAGGTAGTTCTGGTCAAATAAACAGACATCGATACCACGACACTATTTTCTTAACGGCAAAACTGGAAAAACCCACCAGGCTTCGCTGCTGACAGCTCGCTGCTAACTTCCCTCGTCGCGCACTGTTGTGTTTTTTAAACTTCTGTTCAGTTCTCTTAACAAACACACAGGCTGAGCCTGACCAAACTTGTGCAGATCAAAGCACAGCCCGAGACGCTGGAGCGTTCTGCTGCTTCGCAGAAAGGCACAGCAGAGCAAAAGCAGCAGCACTGCTGGCCACCAGCCGTCGAGGGAGAACCTGCAAAGCTGAGCACTCGTTCTGCTCTCCCAGCCCCGAGAAACTCTTTCTGGGCTGCAGAGACCGCCAGGGTGAAGGTCTGATGGGCTGCTGGTGTTTTCACCTACTCTGACCCAAGCAGAACCTCACCTTAGATATCCCAGCTACAAGGTACAGATGATGGCAGCTTTGCCATTTGATGGGTTCTTGAGTTGCGCAGCTACGCACCGGTTCATTTACTATTTTGCAGTTTGCTCACATGCAAAAAAACGTACAAGAGCATTATTTTTTAAAGAGACAAGAAGCTCTTAATTTGTGGCAGCTCTTGCCTAAGAGCAACGAAGATTTGGTTTGCAAAATTCGAAGTGATCTTTTAATGCCGGCGAGTTAAAGAGCTTTTCTGATGTCTGCTCCTTAGACTACAAAGAGATTCCCTGTGGTTAACCAGCTTCACCTGCTCCTACTTAGCTTTTGTCACCAGACAGCCCATTAAACATCTGACAGGCCCATCAGCTGAGCAGCATGTGTTAATAACCACTGTCCTTGCTAGAAAGGATATGTGCTGGGGCCTCTTTCCTAGAAACTCCTTTTTTTTTTTCCACTTATGCAAGGCAGATGCCACCGTCAACTTGCCAGGTTGGTTTTGTTACATTGGCTCTTTATTTTTAGGTTGAAAAAAAGCTTTGCTAGAAATTCTCATCAACTCCTAGGCAGCACACTGGAGCATAACGGATCCAGACCAAAAAAAAAAAGAAAAAAAAAAGAAAAAGGAAATAAAAATAAGTCGGGCATATATTCTCTTCTTGGGCTTTAACGGTTACAGCTAATAAAAATTTAGTGGCACTGTGGCAATATATCTCGTGCTTTTTTTTATAAAAAAAAAGGGCAAAAAGAAGAGAAAAGAAATCCCCTCTTCAACAGCCCCAAGATATCTACAAGTCAGCCAATGACTGACAAATTCTGGAGCAGTGTCAAAGTACTCCGTGCCAGGATTAAAAGCATATGTAAACTTTATGGCTATGGTTATTCAAGAGTAATCTCCAGTGGCCTCTGTCTGCTGGCTTAATGAACATTTAGAGAAGTGATACTGCAGCTAGCCAGAGCTCTGAGTGCTTTTTATGACAGACCGTCGAGAGCGATTTCAAACAGGGTAAGAGCTTGAACTAATGAAGATCAGACCTTTCACATCCGTGGGTATGAAAAGAAAGGGAGAAGACAAGAAAGGTTCAGAGATAGCCACAAACCCCGAAGAGCATCTCAAAGGCAAAGGCTGTGATCAACGGCTGTTCCTCCTTCTTCAGCTCTCCTCCTATTTACTGCCTGGAGTGAAAAAGTGACAGCAGCCGCCCGTTAGGACTGAACTATGACCCATCTGAGCACCAACCAACCAGTCTCCTCCACTTTGCTCTGCTCAGACCGTGCCCAGGTTCACGCTCTAACACCCCAGCCCCTTGCTCACGCCACGCCGATAGCGGCATCCGCCCTAGAGCAGACGGAACACCAAGTTAATAAACGTTAACGATTACAAGGCACTCTGGCACATCGTAAAAGAGATGGGTAAGCACAACGAATTTACTAAGTAACTCGGGGAACAAAATTTAACCTCAAGCTTCGTCCTTAAAAAATATAAGAACACAAAACCACCAGCAAAACCGACAGAAATACTCCTTGCAAACTCAAGTAATCAAAAAAGTGTATTTTTCCACAGTCCTTCACTCGCTCTTTCAGGTACTTGTCTGGGTTTTTATTTAACTCTCAGATGCACATTCAAATTTCTTTATTTCATACGGAGTTACCATGAACCACTGTGATCACAGGAAAGAGGATTAGTGGAAAGGAACATCAGCAGTGACCGCGACCTCACCGAAAGCGCGCAACCTCATGAAATAACACGGTCATTAATGTGTCGCTGTCGTGACTCTAGTTAGATACAGCTCTCAAGATCACATGCTTACCCAGATTATTGTGTGCTGGAGACATAGGGTTTGGTGATAAGTTTGGAGAACCTGAAAATCAAGACATTATAATTGTCAGTATGGCATCTGCACAAGGAGAAACGCTTGCACGAAATCCTCGGTGCTGCCCAGGCTTGTTGGAGGGATAAGCCACTTCTCACTTCAGCCTTGTTTTGTGACACCGGCAGCTTCTCTGATGTTTATTACTCTTTACATGAGCTTCCAAGTGCTATTACTTATATCAGCTTGCTACATCTGCAATACTGCTAAGTATCTTCATAATGCAAGCATTTAAGCTTAAGCTATTCATTTTCAAAAGGGAGCACGCAGCCGTGCTTTACTTTCACTTGCAGTTATCAAAACTCCAGGTACCATCAGGACAGCCACAGCCACACGCAGTCAGCTGGGATTTTAAGAGCTTGATTTTACATTGTTTGGCAAAAAACACAACAGTCAAAAATCCAGCACTTGATATCAGCAAATCTTACTGCTTTGGAGATAATGGAGTATTGGCTCAAGCTACACAGATCTAAGCAGAACTCTCCAAAGTCCACCCCCAGTCATTTCAATTTGGCCCACAAATTCTGTGCACTTATTTCCAATATCTGCACTTGGATATCCAGAGCCATTTCCACGGTCTCTGGATGCCACATGGGTGCAGGCAGGTGGCACAGACTGTTTTAAACTCTCCCCTCACACTGAGTTTGGCTGGTTTCTTTAAAATTTGCTTTTCTATAAAGAAGGGAAGCCCGTGACATCTGAAGGAAGGGATATAGCATCTCAATGTAAATGGGGTATTTATAGCATCACCAGACCAACCCTATTCTAGCTCACTTTCCCAAAAGCCATACACACATTCCACATGTCAACCACATAACCCCTAACTGCAGGCACTGAAACGGACTGTGTCGATAGGCTTACATTTGATATAGACAAACAAACCCCACGCTGCCTTCCTCCATCTGTGTAGCTGTGGTGAGAGACTGCACGTCAGTCAGCCCTCTTTGAGAATCCCATGTATGCTCTGTGGCTGCAGATACGCACAGGAACCGAGATATGTGCGTGGAGTATTTGCATTAATTAGGTTCTGCATTTTGATCTTTATGGAAGTGCTGCGTATTTCCACGTCCCGCTTGTAAAGCACCAGACTTTCTAACCAAGGACATAGTTTTGCTTTTCAAGCGAACTCAAAGTCTGGTTCGATAGCTCTTACAAGCAGTGACACGACTCAGATCTACAAGATGCCTTAAAGAGTTACTCCCAGAAAGAGGAGACCTGCGTGTTTAATTCTGAAGTATTGATACAGGTCAGCATGAACACCAAGGCTGCTCATTCTAAACCCAGTTACTTGTTTTCTTGGCAATGAGAAAGAAACCAGAGTCTCAACTTTCTTTGAGATAAATCCAGCAAACGACAAACCCATTTAAAAACAAACCTGCTAGTTGAATAACCAAGCAATCAGAAAAATGCTCGTGCAGAAAATCACTTTGCTACAGGCACAATTTTCACATGCAGACAAACGCACGGGTGCAAATACAACACAACCATCCCTAGGTGTGTCCCCACATTTTCGGGCTCCTCCTTAGTAGTATCAAATGATGGGCGTTGGGAAGAACAGGAACACGCTGTGCCTTTCACCAGCAGCTCTAAAGCATACAGCCCAGTGCTTTCCATGAGATGTCAGGCTACATTTGCACTCCTACAGGGATAAAACACCTCAAACTACCATCTGATCTTCAGTGCCCCAAAGAAAAACTACAAAAGGGTCTCTGATATGACCTAGAAAGCTGCAGCAAATGGCAAAAGATGACTTACCTGCATCCATGCTGGGGTTCATCTGGTGGTCACTAGTTTCTCCATCCTCACTCAAATAGCCTGGAGGTGGTGTCTCTGAAAGCATAAAATGATCACTCTGTCATTGCAACTGAACGCAAAGTCTGGATTTTAGACACCGAAAACGTCTACTTTGTCATTCACAGGGAGCTAAATTTCTTTTCTAATACTTTTCTTCCTCAAGCTGCTGAGAGGAGGAGCTGGCACAACCAGGATAACAGGCATAGAATATTTGTGAGTAACAGAGAAGGGGCAAACAAAAAAATCCGGATTTTCAGTCCCATAAAACTTTAAGCCATGTAGAGAGTTTTCTGTCCACATATTTTTCCTTTCCTGGTGTGCAGCTGCATAGCTTGTCCATGCAAATAAGGTGTAAATTGCTTGTAAAAGAGATACATAAATAGAAGAGCTCAATTCCCTCCGAAATTTACAGAGTTTTACTCGAATTAAACCAGCTGAATTTCATTCAAATCTAAACTTGTTAAGGGAACATTCAGCTTTAGATTCCGCAATAACCAAAGTACGTGCTACCGAAGGGAAGAGGTGAACTGGAAAAAAAAAACCAAACAAAACTATAAACGGCGCTGTAGTGTGTCTACATTTACAGCTTTCATCTATTTTTGCCCAGGTTCCCACTCCTGAGCTTCACAGCAGCGACGGAAAGAAGGACTTGCCGGCCATCCAGCTTGGCACACAGAGACACGACTCCCTGTGCAATACGACCCTTTTCCCTCCGCTCGCTGTACGGAAGACATACGGTACCTGGAATGTAGTTGCTCTGTGGCTCGATGCCTGCTGGGAAGTTAGTGTTCTCTGGAATAGAATGGCTATAATCGTCTAACGGCGGGAACTCAGCTGGGATCTCTGTGTGCCGAGGCACCAGCACTGGAGGTAACACTGCACAAATGGAAAGGGGGAAAAAAAAAAGTTAGAACAGCGACGTTAACAGCGTTAAAATAAAATGACTGAAACCCTAGAAAATGAAGAGAAACCAGTTTGGAGTAACACCCTTAAATACACGCAACACCAAAGTCGCTAATTAAGGGACACGATTTGATACTTGCTTCTAGAATAACAGCAGCATTTAAAGATGTTATTCTTAACGTATCTCAGCTGGGGACGGGATACGTGCTTATCTGAACACACCTAGTCTGTCTGCCCCTTCTGAAGCAAAGAAACAAGCCATCTTGAAAAACAATTTAAGAGCTTACACCACATAATTCAAAAGGAATAAATTTCACATAAAACGAAGCAGCAAGGTAGGATTAGCATAAACATCCAAGACTGGTTCTGCAGATTTGTACTGACACGCAGCAGAAGGATCTGCAGTTCCAGACGAAAGCCTCTTTCAGAGACAGGAGGAGACTTCAGAAGAGGAAGGTCAGTTGTGTTGGGAGCTATTCTTAGATCCACTTCAACTTAACAGTAAGCTTATCCTTAATTTAATGCCACCAACTAGGGATGCACAGAACACGGCCACAGCTCATGCTGGTATCTACTACGCGCACACGACGCCACATGAGGGACCTGGCAACAACAGCGCAACCTGCTCAACTTGGATTTGATCGATTTAAAACAGTATTTTCCCCTGGGGTGTAGATTCATAAATTATTCTACTGCATACAGTAAGAGCTCATCATCAATAATAGATACACTTTGGTTTTAAAACCCCACGCCTGCTGCTTTATTCAATTGCAAAACGCACATACAGATCCCTTCGGCCGACAAGCCGGGGCATCTGTGCGCAGGGCCGGCAGTACCTGGGGTTTCCACTCTTTGGTAATGGTAAGGATTCACGCAGACTTCATCCTTCTTCATGTTGAAGGCGTACTCGCACATCTCCATGGCGCGCAGCTCATGGTGGCTATGGAGGTCCGGCCACCGCCAGAGCCGGCAGTAGATGACGTGGGGCAGACCTTTGCGGTGAGACACCTGGAGGCGCCCGTCTAAGGACCTGCAGGCGGAACACAAAGGCGACAGCAAGTTAAGGTGACGTCCTATGCCCGTAGGACCAACCACCGCCTGCTGAGACGGCGTGGCGGGGAAGCGCTCTGGGCCAAGAAGTTCTCTCTGGGAATTGGAAACTGTCCGTTTGGTTGAACAGCCCTGCTGCGGGATTTTTAAATTGCTGAAACAAAAGTGGATTTGGAAGCAGAGATGAGAGCTACAGCAAGTGAGAATCCATTGATTCGGTGGTACTTCTTAAGCATCTATGTGTGTCCCAATGAACGGGCCGTTTGCATGGCCCTCGGCAATTCATACCGTGCACGTAAAGGTATTACAGCTTAAAACATACGCTGATAAAGCTGGACTTTTAAAATACAGAGACACATGAATTTCCATTGTGACAAAATGATCCAAAATTGACGCAGATTCCTTTTCCTGAAACAGAGTTTGCGAACCTAACAGACAAGGAAAGCTTCCAGTTTCATTTTCTAAATTGCAGCTTGAAAGCAAGAAGTGGTTTTCTCAGCCTTGCTTGCTTTTTGGTTTTACATATAGCCCGTGTCTCCTCCAACTCGTTTTTCTCCTAATCCTCTTGATGCCCCAGAGTAGCCCGTTTTTAGCAAACCTTCCTGGGAAGCAAGATGAGTGTGTTCAAATCCTCTCCAGCAGAGAAAAGATTGGAGCAGGGTCTCCTCCATCCTGAACAACGGCTCTGCTCCCTGAACCACCAAACAGGAACAGGCCCCAGGCACTTACTTTGAAGTCTAACTCTTCATTTCCCTTGCTTTTCTTAATGACCGAAACAAACACTTCAGGGGTTTGGTGAAATGAAATATTTCTGGTTTTTTAATTTGCCAAGGAAAGGTGGGGGGGGAAGAAAGAAAGAAAATTGAAATTTTACTCTGAATTATTTCCCTTGGTTCTTCACGTTGGCAGCCAAGCTAGAAAAACAAAACAGAACCAAACCAAAACACACAAATACAATTATTCCAACAGTGGTTGCAGTCCTCTTGGCTGCCCTAAGAGAGTTTTCCCCAAAGCTTCTCTGGCAGAGCTGGGTTAGGTACACACCTCTTGTAAACACTGCCACAACAATGAAAGACAAAACACAGCCTCATCCAAGCTATTACTGACAAGCAGTGGCTTCAGGGGAGTCGTGTCACTGCCACGTATGAAGTCTCTAAGGAGGCTGTGCCATCGCTGAGGGACTTGCTGGTACCCGTTACAAAACACCTGAGACCTGCAAGTACATGGCAGGCCTGAAGAACACACAACGCCCACAGTTATTATTTATAGGACGTGTTTATGGCCGGTATTTCTTCACATTGTGCCTGTTACTTACAGGCCACGTGTTCTCAGGCTACTCTGGTGACAGGGTGACCAACCAGCTGAGGACCTGGCACATTTTCCAAGTGGGTTCTTACGTTCCCCTTTCAAATATCTTTGCCCACTTGGAAAGGTATCTTGCATCTAAGTGAGGGTAAAGGATGCTGTGCATGAGGCAGAAGAGATGGATTTCTCTACAATCTTATCTGAAAAGACTTTCCGAAATGGCAGAGCCATATGTTTTCTTTTCCAACAGAATAACCTCCCCTTCTCCCCTCTCCCCCAATAAGAAGATAAGGTAAAAGAATTTATATTTCCCCAAAGCTCTGGGGCCCAATTACATTTTTATGATTGTGAAATCTCTCCTCAGGCTCTCTGATGAGGGACTTGGGACAAAACAACATTGTCTGTATGTTCTTGGGAAGAACGTGGCCAAGTAACGGGGCAGCTTTATTTCTTTCTGCCTCAATCCTCAAGAGTATTTTCTCCAAAGCAACAAACACCTGGTACAGCTGAGATGGGACGCAAGATTAGATGAGCCAACGCTGTGCTCTCCTAAAGGCTGTACTCGTCAGACTCAACACTTCTTGGAGGAGCCTGACGAAAGCCAAGAGTTGGTGTGAGATGGGTTAGCGTCTACTTTTGTTAGCACACACCCCAGCTGAGGACGACTGGCTCACCATCTCCAGAGTCCACTGCCCTCAGGGGTGACCAAAGTAGGTGTGTGTCCAACATCCACACGCAGAGTAATCTGAGCATAAACTGCACAGCACGCACGACTTCCTCGCTTTTTTGGTGCTGTTCTAAAGCACAGTCTGATCTTGAAGGCTGCAGTATTCTCCAAACCACCCGAGAGCTCAGCACATCCAGGCTTCGTTAAAATTAGCAGATCTAAGCACCAAAATTTCCACTGAGTTACTAAATTGTTCCTCCCTCTTACCTTTCTTCTACCAGATCTCTCTCTACAACTGACTCAACAGATGCATTTATTATTCCATGCTATCAAACAGGATTTCTTTTAAAAATACCAAAATGTCTTTGGCCAAAAACTCAGTACTGGATGGTTGTGTCCAAAAGCAGCACCGTTTATTCTGGCGGGACATGATGTCTTCAAAGCGTCTCTATCCTGTGCGATGGGATTAAATAGCAAAAGTAGTAAAGATCCCTTCCTCTCACAGTAACAACATTTAGACCGAGTGCGTGATACAGACTTTCGCTGCCAGAGGGTGTTCTAGGGCATCTTTCACAACTAGCACGCATCCTGAACTTGTGAGATAAGAACGAGAAAATATTGTGATCCACAAGCCTGCCTGACCAAGGGAAATACGCTGAACCGTGGTTATCACCGCCTGCAAGTGTGAGAGGCTGCAAGATAAAGCATAAACAAAGCTGGAACACAGCGAGATCGCTGGGCTGATACCCCTCAGCAGTGACTTACAACAAAGAAAGGAATTCATCAGAAAAACAAAGAGAAAGAAGCAGAGAGGAGGAAGACAGCGGCTCGGTGATGCAAGGATCACTTCAAGGATCAGCCCTTTGGAGAAGAAGCACAGAGAGCAGCGTTTCCCCGACTGAAAGACGACTCCATGGCCAGCAGAGCCACAGGACGGCTGTGCTGGGACAGGCGAGCGGGCTGATGCCTCCCGGCATGTCTGTCCCAGCCCACGCTGTGGGTGCTAGCAATAAAGATAACGGCTGTGCTGTGAGACACAGCCCAGAAGACTCCATGCCTGGTAAAAGATGCCCCAGGAGAAGTCACAGAATCACAGAATGAGCCAGCAGGGTGCCCAGGTGGCCGAGAAGGCCAACGGCATCCTGGCCTGTATCAGAAATGGTGTGACCAGCAGGAGGAGGGAGGTGATCCTGCCCCTGTACTCGGCACTCGTGAGACCTCACCTCGAGTACTGTGTCCAGTTTTGGTCACCACAGTACAAGAAGGACATCGAGGTGCTGGAGCGGGTGCAGAGAAGGGCAACAAGGCTTGTGAGAGGTCTGGAAAACATGCCCTGTGAAGAGCGGCTGAGGGAACTGGGGTTGTTTAGTCTGGAGAAGAGGAGGCTGAGAGGAGACCTTATTGCCCTCTACAACCACCTAAAAGGAGGCTGTAGTGAGGCTGGTGCTGGTCTCTTCTCTCTAATTACTAATGACAGGACAAGGGGAAATGGCCTCAAGTTGCGTCAGGGGAAGTTTAGGTTGGATATTCGGGGGAAGGTCTTTACTGAACGAGGGGGGAGGGACTGGAACGGGCTGCCCAGGGAGGTGGTGGAGTCCCCAACCCTGGAGGTGTTTAAAAAAATAGTAGATCTAGCACTTGAGGCTGTGGTGTAGTGGTTGGGTGTGCTGGGATGAAGGTTGGACTGGATGATCTTCAGAGGTCCCTTCCAACCCCTGACATTCTGTGATTCTGTGATTCTGTGATTCTGTGAATGGCCTAGGTGGGAAGGGACCTTAGAGATCACGTAATCCAACCTCGCTGCCATGGAGGCAGGTCACGTAAAGGCTTGAGGGATCCAATACAGAGCACTCAAACATGAACAAGAGGTATCCAGTGGAGAGGTTACTCCACACCTGGGGCAATTACAACCAGGGATTAAAAAACATGGAGTGAAGAAAGAAAGCCCAAGACCTCAGGAATGCAGGCAGGTAATTGGATTGCTTGCACAACGGCGTAAGGCACGGTCAGGACACCGTTGCAATGTCCAGAAGAAACAAAAAAACCCTCAGGCTGAACACCTTCAGGATTGATCCATCCTCCTACACTGTTACAAGCCATTTACTAGGGAAGTTTAAGACATGAAGCTGCTACTCCACACGGGGCAGACAACTGTTGCTCAAAGAAAAAAAGGGCAATGGTGACTCTTAATATCAAAACCAGAGAAATGAAGAAAAAAGGACGTCAGAAACACCAAAGTTTTTTGTGTTTGTTTTTGAATAATCCTCTGTAAGAGTCTGAAAAAGAGTGAGGAGTAAATAGGAGAACATTACATTGCACAACAGGAATTTGATTGCCAGGCCTGATTGGTTTTTTGTCGTTGTTTTGGTATGGGGTTTTTATTTTGTTGCTGTTGTTGCATGTGGGGGTTTTTTGTTTTGTTTTTTTTAAATCTCATTTATGAGATCTTCAGTCAGAAAATAAAAAAACAAACCCTACACTTTAAAACACGTACTTGTGATTTCTTCTTTTCCTCTTCAAGCATTTTGCAGCTCTCTCTCCCTCTAGATGGGTAACGAAACTCTTCCTTGCACCCATTCTCCTTCTTTAAAAGTCAATGTAATCAGTGGAATGCAGTAGTGCAAGTTAAGCAAAGTGATATAAGATATTACAGGGGGCGTTTCTCAAGGTTCAGATTTACTCTATCAGAGATCCATTCCCTCCCGTTACCAGTCACAAACACACACTCCCATTTGCAAAACCCATCAATTTTCCATCCCTATCATTAATCTTCCAAGAGAGCAAAAATGCCTGAAAGCTCAAGTATCCAGCAACACCAGCATGTACAAAAAGGGGTAAGGAAAGAACAATCAGGAAGAAAAAGCTTAATTTATGCCTTTCCAAGGGGCTCTTATTGAAAATCATGGGCAGAAGCTGGGGTTTAAAACCGTGACAAATAAGTTGCCAGGATGCTCTAAAGTGCACCAAGAACTGTGGCCACGGGCTGTGATTTTCTTTTAAGCCCAGAACATGATAATTAGTTCCTCACTGGCCCTGTACTTGGCCTACACCAGGAAAGTAAAGTAAGCATTACTTCTCGTAGCAGAATCTGGCTTTTGTGTGCAGAGCACGGCAGTATCCACAGGGCTTCATGGAAAAGTTGGATAAAGCTTCAACTTTCCCTGAACACTGGCCAAATGAACAACACCGAATAAGAAAAAAAAAGGCTCATGCAGCACATTTGCAATTCAAAAGCTGATCCCTTGCCACCTCTTTCCCCTCAATTTGCTCAGCATGGCTACATTTTCCAATTTCTGGTGCAGAGTTAACAGCACTATCATTCACGTTCTAGAAACAGAAGGAACTGTGTTGAGCTGAGGATCACAATCACATTATGGCACTGCTGCAGAGGAAACTAATAATTAATACTTCTACTTAGCACTTAAATTTATAGAAGATTAAAAGAATTAATATCTGATTTGCCATACATCTCTACGGAGAGGGTAAGTTTTTTCAGCACCCGAAGCGACGCGGTTGAACGACTCTCCCAAAGCAAAAGAAAAGTTTGCATCACAGCCAACACCAGGGACAAGGATTTCATCACCTCCTGAACGCTATCAAAGATCGGAGTTACTCTGTGCTGGTAACTCTCTCATTTGACTTCTTATTCTTCTCAATAAAACCCTCCTTTGCACCTAGAACAAAACCACATCTCCCCATGTGCAGGTGGTGGCCAGGGGAACATTTGAAAGGTAAAGAGCAATCCCTATTTCTTTCAATGCGGTGTAATTCTTCTGCTCGAGGCTCCGTTGCACCAGGCTTGAGGAGTAGGTGACGATCAAGAAATGACTGCTGGATCTTCTGTCTGTCCAGCTGCCTCTTTACATCTCTCAGCCTTCACTGAGGCTTTGCAGGCTTCCCCTTCCCCCACTTGAAAGCTGAAGAAACACAGCGCGGAGAGTTGATGTCAGGATCAGATTATGACAGCATGAGTCATTTATTAAGATTCCAGTAATGCTAAGCTCTTTAGCAGGTGCCTTGAGACCATATTTTTCAGAGTCTAATTTCAGATGCAGACATAAGTACGTTTTATTGGTTTACCATAAACTGTCTGTCCGTTGTTGCTTCTCTAAAAAAACCTCCTGCTTGTCCTGCACTCCCCAGCTCTCTTCTCTGAGCTGTGTCCATTTCTATTCCCTGCTGGCATGGGAGTCATTAAATTAGTTTAATTTAGATTTCTTTAAAGCTATAGATCTTGTTCTGTCACACAGTACCATGATCTGTTTTCTCCTCCGTACTTTTTACTAATCTCTTACTTGCATCACTTCTGCTCATGCCACAGCTACAGGATATTGGCTACCGGCTGTCAAACCCAGCTCTCTTTCCTCTATTTTTAGCTATTTTGTAATTACATGCCCCTACATTCTCTTTCAATCCGTCCCTTTTCTGACAGCCAGTAGCCCAGAAGACAGGTACTTCAGAGGCCCAACCACGCACGTCCTTCACCGTCCTGCCCCTGGAAGGACACGACACCTTTGTGGAGCAAATGTGCCTTTTTTGCATGATCATTACAACTCCTCTAAATTTCGAATCCTGTTTTTCTACGCTGTTCCAGCCCTTTTATTTCTTTCAGCGAAGTCTACTTGCCCAAATCTGTGTCAGGCTCATCTAAATTTATTTGTGCTTGAGCCTTAAGGGGACTGGGGGTGGAGGAAAGAGGCGCAATAAGAAGCTCTCTAAAGGAGCGTGCCTTTTTGAAAAGTCATTTATCATACGAGCTCGTCATTTCTTCCCAGAATCCCGTGTTTAACTCCAAAACCCAACGCGCTTTCATCCAACCGAACCAGCAACTTCCTCTCCCTGAGGAGATTCCAGGCATACTGACGGGGCTGTGTATTTGTACGTTCAGAGGAGTTTCGTAAGGAGAAAACGGATGGATGGAAATGCCAAAGAGATTCAGATAATCTTCCCTAACACAGGCTGCATTCAAAACAAAAGTATTTCAAAAAAAGACTGAATAACTTGAGCACATGGTCCTGCTAGCAAACAAAAAAAAGAAAAAAAGGCCGCTGTAAAACTCAGTTATTCTGTTAGCTTTCACGGTACTTACGCTGATTTACATTTAATATCTAGCTTCAACGTGCATCCTCTAAAAAGGAAAAAAATCTTCCCGTTTTCAATGAAGTCAGGAGAGCTTTGCAAATTAGCATCAGCTAATAAAAATCAGCTAATAAAACCAGAGCAAAAGAACCCAGAAAGAAATAGGCTTTTTAATTGCTGCAAGAGAAAAGAAACGAATGTGCTGCAGAATGTTTAGACAGAAGTCTCACACCAAGAACTGCTTCCCCAAATATATATGTCTGCTAACAAAAGCAAAAGTGATTATCGTGGTGAGGGCTGAAAAATGACAGTTTTAAGACCTTGAACTCTCCTTCGCAATATATACAACGGCCAGTGCCTTCAACAGAAACTTCATATAAATACCAGGAGTCGGAACTGACTTCTCAGACAAATGTTTGTGCGTTCTATCAGGTTGGGACAAAGCCAGCATTTCTTATGGAAACATTTTTGGTGGTCCTGGGCAAAGAACATGTTTACTTTATAGCAGATAGAACTAAAAATACACTGTGCTACAGCCTCCAATTATCTTGTTTGGAATAGTTTGAGGCTACTCGAGGAGGCTCATTGCTGTTATTTTCTTTATTATATAGTGAAAACGTTGCTACTTTTCCTGTAATTTGAAAAGCAGCTATTTCAAGATTTGACAGCTGTGTTTGGACCTCCTCCGCATGGAGAACAAGATCCAAGGTGAAATTTTCCAGAGTTCCCATCTCCCATTTTTAAACTCAGGTACTTAGGATGTAAATCGATACCTTCCTTGAATTACACCGGCCTTTTAAGCCTTCTGTTAAAGCCACTGGCTGATCAACTTTAAACGAAGCACAGCTTGCTTAGGGAAACTTTAGCCTGGGTTCCTTAGTGCCTCCCGTTCTCCCAATTAATTAACCACCTTCTCTTTTCCAATCGAGCTTTCCCAGCCTCCGACCCGCTGTGGCATCCTGCGAGTTGTGACTGAATCAGTTCGGTGTGAATCATTTCCCATGTGCAGGCTGAGTGTTTCATCACAGAGCACATTTCTCACAGACTTTCCTCCTCGGTCCCAATGACAAAGAACTACCTCGGCCACCAACACATGCCTTGAAGTTTCCACAAGGAGTTAACCGAAGGTGTGTGCCCTGTGAGAGAGGTGAAAAGGGTAGTGGAAGAAGGCTGCGTTAATTTTACAACTCTGACTTCCTTAATTATGAGTCACCAGCAATGCAGGAGAAATCCAGCTTAAAAAGTAAACCTAGAAGAGTGTGATGTCTTAGGGGAGCGCTGCAGATTTAAGATGAAACGCCTCATTAAAAGCCCACAGAAGTTCATATTTTACAGTCTCCTACGTCTGCAATTACTAGTGAAATCAGAGACTTGAGCCCCTGCAAGAGTCCGTGCGTATTTGGAGGAACAACTTTGTAAACTTCTCTGTCTCATAATCAGGTTTTACAACACCTCTGAGGAGAGTGAGCCAAGAAAGGAGGTGGTGTTACGGGCTCAGGGTTTGTTATTGTGTAGAAATGGTCCCCCAAAAGACAATTAAAAGGGTTATTTGTACCAGAGAGGTAGAAAACGCTTCAGCTGAAATATTTACCTCCCCCCGCCAAACTCTCAGGAGCAAAAAAGGAAGCTGTTCACGTGGCCTACCTGAAAGCTTCCTTTCTTCTAGTAAATCTACACAGCAGTTGACAGGGTTTTTTTCAGGCTACCACTCGCAGCCTAACAGCACAGCAGACAGGCCATGTAGCAAAAGTCACTCCCTCAGTCATCCCCCCCTCAGCCAAGATAATTACCTCGCTCATGGAAGCCCAATTCTGCTTTCCCAAATAAGAGATCATGTAAAAAAAACAAAAAGCACACAAAAAAAACAACCCAAAGAAACACACCGAAAAACTTTTGAGAAAAGGAGGAGGAAGAGGTATTTTCCCCATACTGCAAGACATGAGGAATGCCCTTGCTCCCCAAAAATCAGGTTTTTTACACGTTGCTTCCTCCATCAGGATGCACCATGTTCCCACCAAGACCGGCAGCGCTCGCTATCTCTTGGAAGGAAAGCGGCGCTGACACGAGCACAGATGTTTTCCCTCTCCCCTTCTCTCTCTAAACGGCACCAGCTCTGCGCCGGCCGTAGGGCTGGGAGCGAGGATGTATCATTTCGATGCTCAGCTCTGACTAAGGCAGGATGTGTGGGAGAGCAGCGCAGCAGCGTGAATAACAGCTCCAGAAAGCACGTATCAGCATCACGCTAAGTCATTCTTATCATCCAAACAGGATCTCGAGCGCGTGCGTTGCACCCTACCTTTCCTGTAAAGGTTTTTTAGCCTGACTATTGCTTGCGTGGAAATCCTGCTCGTATGACATAAAAAGGAGCAGGAAAAAGGGAGCGGCCGTAATCAACATAAACAAACACTTTATTTTCATGTAAATGTCAGTAGTAATAAAAAGTTGAGGCAAGAAGCGATTAAAGAACAGTCCTGAAAAAAAAAAAACAACACGAAAACAGGTCGTCCTTCAACCACCACAGGAGACAGAACTGTTCCCAAATGAGATGTTTTTCAAAAGTTTTCCATGAGGTGCCCATAACGAACAGCTGAAAATATCAACTGCATCCAAACTCACATTTAAGTAACAGAGAGTCATTTCAAGTAGCTTTCCTGTTGTCATCTCCCCCTCCCCTCTCGGCCTGGGAACCTCACCGGATAAATGCTTAAACATTAAGCCTAAACCAGCAGAAGATCGAGAGCCTGCCAAGGAGAGGGGAGCGAGAAGGGAAGGAGACTCACAGGTAAATATTAGTTTGGACTTGAAAAAGCCAGAGCATGGTTAAAGCTGCTTTTGATTTTCAGGCCAGCTTCACATCGTCCTCTCTCCAGGGGTGGCAGGGCAGGGTGACGCAGGGGGAACGAGCGCCCGGCGCCTTTGGCAGCTGCTCCCAGGTGACGGGACACTGCCAGCCATTATCAGCCAACTGACGGAAAATGAGCAGCACAATTCCCGAAACAAGGGATGTTTTTCTCCCTCGTTTGCTTTTTGGCCCGTGCCTTTGATGCCAGCCAGAGGGGAGTCTGGCTAGACCCTTGCACGTGCGTTTGGCACTCACCAAAGGGGCAAGGAATGCTGTTTGGGAGCACAGCTCTCCTGCTCTTTGCTCCCGCCTTATAACCACACAAGGGTCTCTCTCCCAAGCCTGGTACCACCTTGCCACCTGGTAACCTGAGTACTGGCCTGAGCAATAACATTAGATAACGACTGGAGGCTCTTTAAAGCCACAGGAGAGACTCCCCCTGGCTTGGAGCAGCAGACCAGCAACCCTCTGCTGGGATCTGAAAGAGGAATCCACGGAAGGAGAAAAAAAATAGTAATTTTCAGTTCTTCAAAGCCTAAAGTGTTCTCAAAAACTACGCAAAGGTACAAACAGATCCGTCTTTGTGGCAATGCCATGATGACAGTAATGCCAAAACGCTGTTTAACAGCTCACAGCAACACTACAGCACTTCCATGGTCAACGAAGACCACCACCACTCGCTCCAAATCAAAGCTTGAGGGAAACTTCAGAAGCAAACCATAATAACTACTTGAGGTGAAATGCAGACAGGAGACCCAGGAACACCACCACCCAGCTTCTCTAAAACAACACGATGAGGCATAGAGAGGTAACAGTCAATTATGGCCTTCTTTTTATGTCTCCTCTTCAGCAGCGGAAGGCCCTCGCTAGGTTCCTGGGTCGGCAGTGACTCAGAGAGCAGAGAGCCCTTCCAGTGAATCATCCACGCATTTTTAAGCACTCTCCAGGTTCTGTTGATTTGGAGATGTCTCACTACCTACACCTTCCTAAAACTAACCAGGCTGTCCGAGGCATGGGTGAGAGTAAGAATGCACGGGATCAAGGGTGCAGAGGAACAGGCAATCCTCCCTGGACACCTGAATGCTACAAGAAGGAGAAGAAGCCACACACAGATGTGGCGGCACTGCTCACTCCTCCAGCAAGTGAAGACGAGCACAAGCTACATGAAGACAGGGAAACAATGGGATAAGTCACAAATATTTGATTTCACAAGTCAAGACAGTTTGCTTTCCCCTCCCCTCGTGACTAAGCCTTTGGTCCACACACCCACTCCATCCTCAAAAAACAGCTCCGTGAAACAAAATTGATTGCTCTAAAATACACACAGGCAATGACCAATCGCACCTCCTCCTCCTCACAGCACTGTGTCTATTTACTAAGAGTCTGCACCAACTGTCTGCTTTGTACGTAACAGGATCCAACTCCCTCTTCTCTCAACAAGACGTTAAACGCTGGCAGGTCCAACTCCTCTCCATTTCCCTTACCCCTTCTCAAACCTCTGAGGCTGCAGAGCAGCCTAGGGAAACTTTCTCAAACCGCTCCTCGGGGAACGGACACGGCAGCGCACGGCGTGCCACAGACCAGAACTGATCCCAAAGCAGCGCTCAGAAGTACGACAAGGAAGCCAAGAGTGGCGAGGCTGTGCCACAGAGGTTCCTGCCTTTCGGTAAAAGGGCGAGTGCTGGCAGCACGTCATCCCTCGCTGCCTCCCGAGCTTATGAACCCAGGCTTTGTGCCATGCCTTACCTTTAAAGCACCCCTGCTGCTGCTGCACCGCCGGCAGAACGGGGAGGACGCTGTCTGCAGCCGGAGGTAGAACCTCCGGATTTCACCCCCATCCTGGCACAGACCCACTGCGCAACAATGATGTTAAACCTTGCTCTAGGAATCTACCCACCACCTACAGGCGCTGCTCCGCAGCATCTCAAGTAGCCTCCCCCGGTTGTTTTCTGTTTTGTTCACTGCTTGCACCTTGACACATTTTCCTGCGCAGAAGTTAAGAAAAAAACAAAGAAAGAAAACCCGATCCTAGTGAAGATCTACCCCTTCTTTTTCTTCTTAGCAACCAAATCAACTTGCTTGTCCTTATGTCATCCCACCTAATCTCTTCCTCCTCTCTAGCACATCAGAGAAATAGCTTGTTCCTCCAACCCATCCGAAAACACAGCTGCTAAAATTATCATTCTGACCCATCAATCACACTTCTCTCTTCATCTGTCCGGTATCTTCTATGAGGTATTAAATTCAAACAGCCCAGAGCCTTGTCCTCAAAGCACTCCAGCCCTCTTTATATCGCATTTGAGAGCTCACTTGAACTGCAACTTCTCCCCCTCCGTCCCCAAATTCCTCACCCAGATTGGACATTCCACCACACACTTCCCCTTGGCTTCTCCCTCCTGCCCCACCTCGCCCCTCTCCCTGCCTTGGTGCAGCTCTCAGCGTCACGCTGGGGCGCAGAAAAACCTTTCCAGCCCTGGTGAGATGGGAAGGATGATCCTTCACTACCTCATTTCTTTGGAAAGGACAGTTCAACTCAGTGCACCATCCCCTATCATGATACAAGCAGACATAAAAGGTTTACAGGGAGGAGATGGTGCAAAAATATGAAAGTAATTAATAAAGCTCATGGTTACAGTTTTCTCTGGATATTCCCACGAGTGCTCTCTTGCATCTTTTAGACTGCCAGCTATTCAGCACAGGGACAGTCTGTATTTCCTCCCTACCTCTACAGCAATAAGCACATTCTTGGCAGCTAAATTATTAATGAGGAACAAATGGTAATTGATTTATAGATGAGCTCGAAAGAGAGGATTTGTCTTCTTCAGTCATCTAAGTCATCATGCCCACACAGCTTTGTCTGGGTTCTGTTCCCCCCAAAATTTCAGTCTCCCGCCCAGACCCATAGCACAGCTCCAAATTATCTTTTTACCTCTGTTGTATCTGACCACTGACCAGATACTGTAAAGGAGAAACAACGTGTTTATTGTTCCTTCTGTCTCTCTTCTCAGCCAGCAAGAAAGAGCTAAACTGGATTAGTTCATAAGATTTTATTTTTATCCATTGTGAGCTGATGAAAGAAAAAAAAAAAATCAAGGAAAAGATGAGTTTTGCATTCAGGCTCTGCATATGCTGAGCTTGGGGAAATTAGCTCTCGCCCTGCCGGTGGAAAGTTCCACAGTTCTGGCCCAGCTCCCCGCTCCAGAAGTATCTACCCTACTCCTCTGAGCACTGCTTTCTCACATCTCAGCTCCAACACTTGCAAGCAACAACCTTCACTCCTGTTTTGCTGAATGAGCTGAGGATCGTCGGGTCAGTCTTCCCCTTGCGTACTTGTAAGAGGAGCTTGAGGAGCGGCCCCTAAGAGCAGCTACTCCACGGGCTGTTACGTTTATTGTAATTAACAGCGCCACACACACACCTCCGAGTGCTTTCATGGCCCTCGCCACAATTTGTTTGGCACAAGAATTGATGGGCAGTCGGCTCAACCTTTTCAAGGCGGGGACCTGTGGCTTTATTGAGAGCCGCACCAAGTTTGCTTCCAGAAACACGATGGAGATGACGTGTAAAACGCAGCACTGCTGCCCAACTGCTGGCTGAAGCCCAAACGACGGGGACTCTTTCAGGAGACAAAAACAGACCTTGAAAGGCTTGTAGGCAAATATACTGTCACTGAATATTTTGTCATGGAAGCAAGAGCCTAAAAATATAACGCGAGCAGATAATGCACTGAGACAGGCCGGCGCACATCCTGTCTTTGCTCTGTAAACACCACAATGGGGATTGGCACTATTGTGCAAATCAGGCCACCCAGACAAAAAAGGAGGAGGGCAGTTTGTAACACAACTGCAGCCTTCATCCTCGAGCCGCCACGCTCCTCATCCCAGATATCCTGCTCTCTATTAGAGGCACAAGAAACCTGGCGGGAGCACGGCTGGGCTGCCTCAGCCTCTAGTACAGGCTCTGCCCGACCCTCCGGCAGCCCCCGGGGACACAGGGAGGAGGTGTCAGAGGAGAAACGGGGTTACCATTTCATCTTCTGATAAGGCCAGCACCTGTAGGAGCACCGCGTCCTGCCCGCAAGCAGGAAACCCAGCCTTGAGACGTGCTGACTCACTGCAGTGCGGTTCCTCGCAGTTGGCATGGGGTTCTGTGTCGTCTAAAACCACTCCTCTTCCCTGCAAGCGAAGGGCTGTTGCTATCGCCTTCCTCTACCCAGAAATCAAAGGAAAAAAAAAGAAAAGGAAAAAAAAAAAGCGCCCAGGATAACTAGAAGACGTATATTCTGCATTCCTTGTTCCCATTTGCAAAATTTGGACTTGAAAATGGAAAATATTTCATTCAGCATAAATGAGAGGATGGTGAGAGGCATGCCAGATTGCAAACAAGTGGAGCACCGGGGGCAAAGTTCTCCACGAGAAGAAAGCAATGTTGATTTTTTATTCTAGTAGATGCAGGTTAGCCAGATTTGGGTGAATTAGACCCAAGTTCTCAAAGCCTTCAAACTCCTTTTAAGTCTTTCATTCTTATCAAAATCGTCCCCGTTGGTTCTCAATGCTTTTCTAGAAAATACCCGCAATAGGTCCCTCTTGTGAAAGCAAGTAAGGACGCTGGAAACAGTCCAGAGTTTCGACACCACAAGAATGGATGTCAAATTGAAAAGCCTTCAGCGCAGTTATGCATAACAGTCCTTAAAACAAAAAGCCATAAACAATCCTTGGGTCTAACAATACACACGATCATTGAGCCAGTCTAATCTTTTCTCAGAACCTCCAATGTGCCCAGAGCTATGTAAAATGCAGTTCTCAGGCGTAAAAGGGTATTCAGAAAGGCAAACAAAAACAGGTTCCCAAAACCTGAAAGGTCAGTCACCTTCCGGGAAGGGAACAAGCAGAGCCCTCCAGCTGAACGGTGTGTGCGCTCATTTGCACATTCAATGAATTCAGTAAATTCCATTCCAGACCTCTAGATTGCTGACTTTTGAGGATGCTAATTGTTTTATGGTAGTACCCGCTAATCCCCACTAAACCCCAATCAAATATCAGGGCTAATACACAACCAGCATAAAAGAGAAAGTCCCTGACCCACTGATAATGTGATTTCCATTTACAACAGGATGCAACAGGTAAATGAAACGGCTGAGCAGGAAGGAGCAGTTATCACAGGAGCAGTTACTACCTCCCACAAGTGTGAAGTGGCTTCACGGGGAAAAGAAATTAAAAACACTACCACTGCATTCTTCTTCCAGCGATTAATCAGATTGCACTTACAAAACGTGTGCTAAAGCCCAGGTGGGCAAAGCAGGGGAAAGAAAGACAAGCGCAAAAGTAAAAATAACACATTTTTCTGAAAATCCCAGGATAGCATCAGGAAGAGGAGGCTGCGGGGAAATATGTGTATAAGGAAAGCAAAGAGCACCAACCCTTTTTACTGTCCTCTGCAGCTCACCCTTGATAAATTATCATGATTCTCCTAGGGATTTTTTCAATCTGTTTTTTATTATTACTCCTCTTTTTAAGGAAGATAAGGTTGTTTCCACTTTTGAAACTCCAACAAGGGCCACGCACTCCCACACAGAAGAATTTCACTATTACAAAAGCTCTGGCTGCTCAGCCAGCTACTGCTTAGTAGCTCTGGTGCAGTTAAAAAAAACCACCAAAAAAAGCAGCACAGTCCGCTACAAGGGGTACTAAGACCCTGTAACGGTCCTGAATGCACAGTGTGGACAAAAGAAAAGCATAACTTACAAATGACTTGTCCCCAGACGCCGTTGAGGGCTGAGCCCACATACTGCCTGGCACACAGCTTGTACAAAACCTCTGTGTCACTTTGCCGCAGGCGGGAGGAGCGGGAGCAGGACCAGCACCTGAGCACTGCAAATAAACACGGTCTGTACCCCAACAACGGCGCCGTTTTAAGGTGTTTATTTCTCCACAAACAGCAATGGCGCGGAAAACTGCGCAAAAAGGCGGCACTGGCCAAATCCTTCAGACATTAAAAAAATCAACATATATACATTTAAAAGAATTGAAGCCAAGCGAAGGGCTGGAGGAGGGCCAGGGGGCGTTCCAGCAGCAGGGCAATCCTCACCCCACCGAGGCTGTGGCCGGCACATTCCTGACTCCCAAGCTCAGGTGCATCCGGAGGCTGTGTCACAGGTGCCGGACTGGCAAAAGCATTCCCTCATAATGGTTTCTTAATTGTTTTCTGACAGCCATGACACATTCTCCAGAGGGCTGTGAAGCCAGAAATTTGGAAGACAGCAAGCGCCGTTTGTCACGAGCCGGCGTAGAGCGAACCAGCCACCTGCTTCCCGTCTGCATCGCCGCCGTTCTCACCTGCTGATGTGTTTAGAAACCTCTAAGCGTGGTCCCCAGAGAACGATTCCCTCGTTACCCAAGCTGGCACTCCAGAAAGGCCCCGTCCATGTCACGTTTAAGCATTTGGTAGAATTCGTGCATCAGCTCCATTAATTTAACTGCTTAAATCTAAGCATATACTTAGGAGGGCCCTGCGGAAAGGAGATGGATCGAAGAAGCAAGTGCTTTGCTCAATTCAGATGAAAGAGACTTTGAAATCTTTAACCACTGCTGTTCTCTTAATGAAGTGTTTGAAAAAATATAAAAATAAAGGCCTTCAGCATTTTCTTTTGCGAGCACCTATTATTGCAACGCCAGCGGCAATACTGTCTAACGTGCCTCAAGGCAACAACTACGAAGAGAATACTCACCCCGGCTCTGCTCAAAACTCCTACCGGAATAAAAGCCAACATATTTAGCACTTTGCTTCCTGCTGTACAGATCTGACAATTGCAGGCCTTCCCTGTGACATGAGGAAAAAGAACACGGAATATCATGTGTCACTTCCTTTTCATCGCATGCAAACCTGGGATAAGCAATGGGGGGGCGAGTAAAGGCACTCACCTTTTACCTAAGCTCTCAGGCACGATAAATGAAGAAAGGTGGGCCTTTACCCAAAGCAACTTTTCTTTAAAGCTCTGTATTAATCAAATCCCTTAGGAGCAAGTTCATTTGAATATATTTAATTTTACCTTGAGACTGATAATAGCACAAGTACATTGCATCACCTTCACTAGAACAGTAATGCCTTTCAATTTGCTTTTTAGTAGCTGCCTCAGACATGCCTTAGATAATTTTGTTGGCCAACCGAGGACTAATGCAAGACATATTCTTTGAATAAATGCATTTCCAGAGCCTCAGTCTCAGAAGGTGATTTTGCAAATGGCCAATGAGAAGTGCCTGCTTTGAAGTGTTCCCGGAATCAGTTACAGTTGCTTAAACCACTGATCAAATTCTACCAAAAAAGGCTTAGAGAAATGTTACTACAGACTAGGTTTATCCTTCCTATAAAGGCAAGCTACCGCATTAAAACCAGAATTTTCCCCTACAAAATACGCACTTTCACAGCTTGGGAGTATTTAACTAAGGTGCTTAAAGTCAACATTTCATTTTCTATCTTGGAACAGTTGAAAAAACTTAAAGCCAAACTTCACAGGATGGAAAAGGTAACTTTAGAAGTCTTTCTCCTAAAAATAAATGGTGAAGTTAAGCCAGCCTGTGTGAAGGACCAGTTCTGTTACTCGTAGTGATACAGGGTTAACATCATGCCAGTCTACTGCACTCTGTAAAGGATTTCTTAGCCAGGAAGGTCTCCTGTTGTTTTTTTTTCTCCTTTGTCCAAGCAGCTCACTGTTTTGGTGCCAAATGCAACAGCCTTAAGTCAGCAAGAGCTCCCTTGGTTTTCTACTGCCCAGCACCACGCGCAGCCACCAGACAAAGCACACGAGATGCTCAGCCCCACCCTGCCCTTTCGTAAATCATAAAATCACTCAGGTCGGAAAGGACCCTCGGGATCATTGAGCCCAATCACTAACCCTGCTCCGCCACGCTCACCCCTAAGCCATCTCCTCCAGTACCACATCTCAGCAACCTTTAAACACCTCCAGGGATGGACTCAGCCAACTCTCCAGGCAGCCTGTGCCAGTGTCTGACCACTCTTTCGCTTTGGTGCAGGTCAGCCAACAGAGACGTAAAAGCAAATTTAGGGAGGTACAGCTAACGGTTCCTCCACTGCCACCTCCCAAGGAAGAAAATAACCAGCCCCGTGCCAGTCCCCTCCTGGCAGCACGAGGGTCACAGCTGAGAGTGTGGGCAGCTGGAAGCGGCTGGAGCAGCTCCGGAGGTCTCCGGGCAGTCAGCTGCCAGCCCCGTAGGGATCGCAGAGTGCTCTGGGCTCTAACGCTTCCTTCGCAGCTGAGGATCTGGGCCAGCGAGCGCAAGAGTGGGTATGAACCACCGCTGCTGGGCGAACGCCGATTTCTGCCTTGGTAGAGGAAATCGTTACAAAAGGTTTACGGTAAGAGAAAACAAGGCATGTTGTGTTCTGTGGGAGTTGCTGGGTGCTCGACAAAGCCCCACCGAGCCACGTATTCTCATGCTTCGACAGACTAAATTTGATTGTAGACTGACTTAAGCAATCCTGGCCCAAGCTTCCCAAACCCATCTGGATTTGTACTTCGGCTTTCATTAGTGAAAGCCCAAAGCACACTCTGCCCGAGGATCAGCACAGCAGACTGCAGGAAATACACGAGGTTACTTCCATCATATAATTCTAAAAACGGTCTGCCGGATATTTTGGGGAGGGAACGGAGGAACAGAGACTGCTCCACAGAAGGATTCATTACACTTCTTCTTTCAGATTATTTTGTTCTACTTTGCCGCAACATTAAACCACTTTAACTTACATTTTACACAGAATGTTTCCAAGATATGTGGGCAAATTTAGCACTATCTATTTTTTAAATTTGATTACTTTCTCACATACATACACACACGCACAAAGTCTGAGTTACTCTACACATAAGGTTCCTTCCACAGTAAAAATGTTGGGACTTTCTATATCCACTGCTGCTTAAGAATGGCTTTCCTGGCAGGTCTTCATACAGCTGAAGTGATTGCATTGATCTCCCAGCATTGCTTCAAGTCCTGTCTGAGGAAGATGCACACCTGAAAAAAACGCCAGGGGAAGCCATGGAAGAGCTCACAGACAAGGCAAATCACAAATGCCTCACTTGAAGTCAGCAGATGTTTCAAAGAAATTACGTGAGGGCGCTGCCAACTTGCTCTCAATGGAACATTTTGGTTTCAAAGGTTGTTTTACACCAAGGCTGGTTTCTTCTCGTCAGGATCACAGGAATCCTCAAGACGCCCTTCCTGAAAAGTGTCAGCATTGCACAAACGAGCTTCAAGAAGGAAAGGAGATTTTCAAGCAGCTCCTTAGCTAAACACCGCTGAGGCTCTTGCCAGTCCCTGGTGCAAGAGTGGTGCTGTTACTCCACCTCTGATGGCATTCTTCCTCGGGCCTTTGCTTCTCTCATTTTGCTGTGGTTTTCCTAAAGTTTTGCTTTTATAAGAGAGTTTTGCAGCAAGTTGGAGGGAAATGACATCACCAGCCCTCAGTACAATCAGCTTAATACAGAAAGTCGCCTGCAAATAGGCTTTTCAAAATACTTATTTTTTTTTTCGTGGCTCCTTAGCATTTTAAAAAAGGCTAAGGCATCCAAGCCTGTAAAGTCATGTAAAGAACTTCCAATACAAACATCTGAACAGTGATGCAGATTCCTTCTCTGCAGTGCTAATTAACTACAAGCTGATTTCCTTCAGCAGTGTGTTTATTTTAGCAGCATGACTGTCCAGAATCCTCCTTCTAGAACACAGCAATAACCAGGCTTCATAAAACAAATAGCTATGCTCACTGCTACGCTGAAAAAAATTCCCATTGAATCAGTGTTTTGACTTCTACCAAGAGCACAAAAGGTAACAGGCTCTGACCATACCTGGAAGTTCTCAACAAAGAATTAAATACTTCTCAAGAAGCTGATAATGACAAATTTTTAATTAATTAGGCCAGGAGTGACATGATATCACAGAATCACAGAATGTCAGGGGTTGGAAGGGACCTCTGAAGATCATCTAGTCCAACCTTCATCCCAGCACACCTAACCACACAGAATCACAGAATGTTAGGGGTTGGAAGGGACCAAATATATGGCAAAGACAAAGTTAAAACCCCAAATACTCTGCTGTCCAGCCACAGGTTCCCATCTCCAATATGCTCCTGGTTTTCAATCGAGAGTAGTACTGGGTCAGACTCACCGGTACCAAGGAACTGTGAGGGCAACTAGGAGAGGGCAAGGGTGCAGTCACAGAATCACAGATCGGCAAATTCTTGAAGCTGGAAAAGACCTCTGAGATCATCAAGTCCAGCCCGTGACCACATCATCATGTCAGCCAGACCACGGCACCAAGCGCCACATCCAGCCTCTCCTTAAACACCTCCAGGGAAGGTGACACTCCACCACTTCGCTGGGCAGTGCATCCCAATGTCTGATCGCTCCCTCTGTGAGGAAATGCTTCCTGAGATCCAACCTAAACCTTCCCTGACATAGTTTCGGGCACGAGGCAGCCCAGAGGTGCTGAAGGGAGGGAGGGCTGCAGCTTTCCCATGCCACTGGTGGCAGTGGCTTGAGGAAAAAAATAAATAAATATGGCCACATGTCACAATTTGTCCCCAGAAAAAGAAACTAAACCCCAAGGGAGCACACAGTTCCCTGAAATGAACCAAAAGAGCCCTCTAGTATGAAATCTAGAAACGGAAAAAGGCACAAAGGAACAGAGACAGGAAGGCAGGAGGCACAAAGGGCTCTTTTCAAAGGTGGTGATAAAGCACTTGTGCCGGCACAAAAGGAACAGGAGGGAAAAACCCATCTATCAGCGCTGGGAAAGCAGGTTCTAGTAAGAAACAAGGTTCAGAGATGACCAAATCAGAGGCACCTCGAGAACAAGCTGCCCAGCAAGGAGCACTGGCTGGGCTGCGCGGCAGGGAGCAGGGCTGGGCGACCCACCCGCCCGCCGGCATCGTGTGCTACAGGGGAAATTAATTTTATCTGCGAACCACTGCTTGGGCCCCTCCTCACCGGGGTTAGTTATAGCTTGAACCTGAACTTTCGGAGTAGTTAATCCTTACACACAAAAACTCCAAGCCAAACAACTGGCTGCACAGGCCTGTGTTACGGGTGTTAACTGTCAGTTTTACGTAGGTGTCTCGATGAACAGCTGGTTTGCTGAGGCACACACCCACCCACCTCGGTGTGAACAGCCACTGCCCAAATCCAAAAGCACTAACGGTGATGCTCTAGAAAATCTATGCAGGCATTATACACGAGCTCTTCCTTCTTCACTCTTCTAAATAGATTATCCAGTCCGTCACCAAGCATGAAATCAACTACGCAACTGTGGCACCACCCTCTTCAAGAAAAGCAAAATTTAAACTCACAGGCTCAATTCTGTCTTTATAACACCGTACTCACAAATAGCTCCAGTAACTTGAGAGAGACTAACCAGAGAAAACACAAGTTACCACTGACAGTCAGGTGTTAAGCTCAGGGGAAGCCACCTTAGCACTGATTATGCGTGAAAGGATGGAACTGCAAATAGAGGAGGAAGCTGGGTCCCACAGGACTCTGTTGTCCTTCCACTCCTTTTTTTTCTCTCTGTAGGTTCTCTTTAGTACTTGTCTTTATTTTTCCATGAAAAAAACTCTTTCATGGGACGATCTTCCACCCACTAAGCAGAAAGACAGCACACTTTGAAATAACCATCGCTGGACTTTGTTTCATTTACATTATGAGATGTTTGGGGTTTTCTAATGGCGTTTCGTGATAGATTATCAGACAATGAAATCTTAATGACTGAGTATGAAGGGTCAGCATCACCATTAGTTGAACTGGCATGAATAGGTGGCACAACACCAAATACATCGAAGTGTATGTTCTTCACTGATGAAAAATTTACACTTTTCCATAGTGATGCCCAAAGGTCACCCCTCCAAGATTGCAAAAGAAAAGCAACTTGCATTGCCAAAAAAACCCAAGCCCCCCAAAATACCAAAAAAATAAAAAAAGCACCTTGTTAAAATTCATCCAACTTGTGGGCTGCATGAATTCACCACTCCTTGTAGGACTGCATTCCCCAAAAACAAGCCCTCCCTCATGTGGGGTGTTACTGGTTAAAACCATTTATGATGACATTTTTTATTCTCCTTGTTCTTTCTCCCACCAATTGTTAGTCACGTTTTGTTTCTGTTTATGCAATCAAGTCCTTTCACTTTAAACCATGATCTAACTACAGCTCTAACCAACATATGGGCTTCATGGTATATGCTGGTAGGCAAGCGAGCACAAGAACGTATCTCAACTTGGCAGTAATCCCATCCAGAACTCCGTGACTTTCTTTTTCCCCCAGCAAGGTCTTTTTGCTGACAAGGCACACCCCCAGAGCCACATTTCAGCCCTGCGTGTGGCAGAGCATTTCATCGTTCGCTGCGCAGTTGTTTTGCTCCAGCCTGGCTTTGCACAGCTCTAGCTCTTGGATGAAAACTCACAAGGGGAAACCTCAGCTCCTTTATCTTCTGTTTTCACCAAGCCAGGCCTCAAATCTTCACTGGCACAGCAATGGGAATTAAAGTACGATCCTTGTAATCATTTTTTCACCCAAAGCCTCACTGTTGATGTAAGTGGTATCAGTAAGAGACGTCTTTTTTTACTGCTATAAATTATTTAACACTTATAACTGATAATTCCACTGGCAGACTGTTCAGCTATCTTGGAGAATATTAGTAAGGCACAATACTTGACAGTAAAACTTAGCTTTTTTGTGAAATTTCCAATCTTGGTTAAATTCTTTAGGCACGTTGGATTGCTCTGCTGCCCAGGAGCAAGAATAATACAGCACGTAAGTACCAGCTTTGTAGGGAACATCCTTACTTCTGTTAATCTCCTTTTCAGTAGAGACTGAGACCCAGAGCTAAGAGCAACGCAGTCAAGACCAGACACCCCGCTCCTCTCTCTCAGGTTGCCGAGTCGCAGTCACTGTCAACTGGAAGAAGAAGAACACGCTCAAGGAGGGGCTGCAAAATGCTCACGTTCAGCGAGGTCCTTGTTTTTAAGGTCTGCCGCTTTCTGTTGCCTTCTGCTGGCACAACGTGATCCTATCCGTACGTGCAAGCCGAGAAGCCAGCTGAAACGTCAGATCTTCACTAGGAGGACGCGCACAGTCAAAACATCTTTGCCGCACGTGCCTCTGTTGAAACCCTCAGGAAGCTGAGTGGCAAATCAGGATTCATGCTGATACACGGAATCTGCTGTACCGTGAGGGCGCTCTCCCACGAGGCAGTTATGCAAAACAATCGACAAAAATTATCCAAGTGAACTCACTGAGAGACCAAAGGTATCACTAATAAAATTTAAACAAATGCACGATTCCAAAACACAAGTAATTGGCTACACTTATTTGCCTTAAAAATACTTTATGCAATGAACATTTTTACGTACTGCTCTTTTCCTTCTACTAATTTGCTCAGGACTCTTGGCAAGTCAAGTTTTGACTCCATTTCTCCTGAAAATTAGGGTCAGTGTTCTTTTTTTAAAAAAAAAATCTAAGTAATTGAGAAGTTCAAGTTGAAAATTCTGCTTCATCATCCTCAAGTAACCTATAAGGTACCTACCACTTGTCCAGCTGCTGGCATCTCTCCGGACCCGTTATAACTCCGTGCGGCATCAGGAGATATTTTGCACCAAAACAATTCTGACCTAGTCACTTTAGGAATCAGTTTAGCTTTTTTGCCAGCTTTCTCCAGCAACGACGCAGTCCGCTCTCTCACATTCCTAACTGAGGCAGAGATTTCTTATTCCCCAAAAGGAGGTAGGAAAGGAGGGGGGAATATATGAGGCAGCTTTCCAGAGCGCCTTACCTCGTCACAGAAACCCCGTTCAAGCAGAGTAACTGTTGAATAAGAGGCCGGGCCTGCCCGTGACTACATCTCCTCTAACCTAAAAAAAGCAAAGCTACGCGACAGGGCGAGTGGAGAAGCTGACTGTGCCTACTGCCCTCAGAAGTCCCCAGGAAGGGTATCTGAGGGCTACGTCAGCCACACGTCACGCGTGGCAGCGTCGGGAGGCAACCTGAGTTCCCTTCCTGGCTGCGGTCACAGAGCGGGCAAGGGTTACAAGGAGTCACGTTTCGTCGCTTGCCTGCTACAGTGGCACGTCCTCCCCTGCAACACCGGGGCAGAACCTCAGGGCCCCCCGGATTATCTTTTCTCATTAATAAAAGGGTGCCGCAACGCAGCCTTTACTCAGAGCTCCGTCCCCAAGAAGAAACATTACTCGTGTTGCTGAAATTCTGCACAAAATTTTCAAGAGTGTTGCGTTTTCCCTTCTTACATCATTACACAACAAAACATTTACAAGAACCTGAAAAAGAAAACTGCATTTTATATGGAATTATGCAGTTACATGGTCTGCATTACCACAGCACCCAAGAGCCTGATACACTTTTGCATACTTATCTCAGTGCCCAAAAGGAATTATTCGCTCCGTTTTGAAGAAAGGAAGCCAAGCAAAAGGGACACTGAGCGATCTGAAGGCACGATGAGAACAGGAGTTCTCAGTTGCGTTTAACGTGCAGTAGTGTCTCCATATCACGTATGTGTGTAGACTTTCTTCGCAGAAAGTAACTGCAACAAGAAATAAACTTTATCTCTTATCTCACAGTGGCAAGACAGGAAATACTTTTTAATATTTTACAGCAGTGAAGAGTAACATTTACTATATATATGCTATCCAAATACAGATTCTTCGAAGAGCTTTCCCGCTTGTTAAAAATCTTCTGCCTAAAACCTTCTAGAGATGTGCGAGCAGAGGCGGGAAGAGATTGCGCTGTCCTCCTCGGTACCACGCACACCTTCCTTGCTGTCTGTGTTACAGAACAGTCCCTCCAGCTCTATCGGGCCGAGCGCAGGAAAGACCGATGTACGCAACCTCAATAAGCAACTCCCCTGTTCCCCTTCAGAGGCTTCGGATATAATCCAAAGCTCAGGAAGACTTTGTGAAATGCACATGGGCTTGGATGAGGCCAGTTACGTCTGTGCATATACTTGCTTAGTGTAACTTTAAGAAAAATAAAAAATATAATTAAAAAATTATTCTCACAGTCCAAGGCTTACACATCATTGCTTCAGCAGTGAATTCTGTGGATTGCCTTTTACCAGTCACCCTTCCCGGGTCTCTCACGGGTCACTGTAGAAATGAAATACCGACACACCTCCCTTTGCACAGTATAATGTGTCTCATCTACGCTATGTGGTTTGGTACACTCAAATTCATTTTGAATGAGTATAGAGTGACTGTGTGCAGCAGCACTCTTATTAATTGGCTGTTGGGGGTTTTTTTAAAAGAAAAAATTGGAGTGTCTCTTGTGGGAATTCCATTTGCTCAGTCTGTGCAGGAGGCCTCGCGTTACTCACAGGAGAAGAGCTTTACTGGACCTCCTCCAAAAAATAAATACAAAACCAAATTCAAGTACCCGCGTCGCAGACTTCACGCTTCACCAAAAACCCTCCCCCTCACCCTGACAAACAGTAAAATCTACCCTCTGAGGAATCAATAAAACACAGGCAGTAAAACCACAGGGGTTTGACAACCCGCTCCTAATGGCATCACCGAAACCGAGGAGTTCACAGATCTGCACGGCCAACAGAGCAGACAGGCTGGGGAAAAAACCTCTCCTCGCCAACCTTTTCACCCCACTGGGGCAGAGGCGCTGGTGCAAAGTCTTCGAATGCGCCCAGGGCAGGCACCCAGCCGCCAGGCGGGGAGGGAGGCTCGGCGCTGCCTCTCACCACGGCTTCCCCAGCGAAAGCGGGGATCTTCTGGGGACTTCCCTCCTCTCGGATTCAGTTACTTCAAACCACCCGACCACAACGTCAGGGGGTCCGGCAAAGCAGCTTCACGCTACTTTCGCACGCCGTGTTACTCATTTGCAAATTCCAACCTAGGCCACAAGCGCTTCGACATCTTTCGGGCTCCTCTGGTTTTGGGTGGGTTTTTTGGGGGCAGCCAAGCACACCAGGCCGTAGGCACAACTTGCTGGCCTTTCTCTCAAAAGCACTTGGCTGTAATACAGTACCCTTTAAAAGCATTAGTGAGAAACCCTCCCATCAATTCTGGTGAAAACCAAAATTCCCCGCGGTGAGAGGAGATACCAAAAGCAGGAGGGCATCCTGCCAGCAGCTTAAAGGAGATCTGCAACAATCTGCAGAGCTAATGGCTTCCACCACGTTATGGCAAAACATCGACACGTGTCTGGGGGTGCAACCCCCAAAGTGGAGAAGAAAAAGTGTGAGATAATGAGGCAGAGCGAAATGGACTGTGGCTGTCATGGGTGACGGGGGATGCCACACGGAGCACGTGGCAGCAAGAGATTGGAGACGATGGACTCATTGGTGAGGGACAAAATTAGCCAAGAGAGAAAAAATGATGGGCATCCAGGGAAAACGGCAAAACGGGGACAGGGAATTGCAGAGAGCTCTAGAGGTAGATGGAGTGGTGTAAAACTGAAGTTATGGCATAAAGTTAATCTCTCCTTTGCAATAACAGTTCATACCAGCACACTGTGAGGAAGGGAGCTGGCATCCATCTCTCCCGCGGGTTGCCGACACAAGCAAACACTCAAACCTCTGATTAAAAACTCCTCCTGAAGCCAAAAGCGAAACAGTTGTAACACCTGTGAGAAAGGCAGCGCTAATTACCTCAAGAATTTCCCAGCTTGTTAAGTGTTACATTTCTTGATAGTATTTCAAGCGCAGGGCCAAAAAATACCAACATCTGCAACAAAACTCCAAACACCACTAAAAAAGCTCCCCCCGACACGTGCATACCAAACCCAAGATATCTGTAGCACAGCAAGACAAAAAACACCAGCCAGGGAGACAGAGCAGAAAAGCTCAATAGTTTTTAGTAAGAAGCGTGTATCAAGTGAAGAGATTCACAACTTAAAAGTCTAAAAATTTAGAGGAACAACAGAGTACTAATCCCAAGGGGAAGATATTTTGCTCCTACAAAACAGAACACTAGTATTTTTAAGGAGATTCCTACTTCTCTGATTTTTAAGGAGATTCCTACTTCTCTGATAGGTATCATATGAAGAGACACATAAATAATCATTTGATAGTATCCCATGGCAATTTTCAAGTATTTCTTTTTAGTGTGGTACGAACCACACAAGGAACAACTTCAAGTTTCAGTAGGGTGCCACTGACCTTCCTCTTCCTGCTCTGGTAAAGACTCTCCAAAAATTGGATAATATTACAGAGGGACTGTGTTGCAATTCGAAGGCACATCAGGGTCAGCTAAAGTTCAGTCCTTCCTTTGAACTTTCTTGCCTCTGTGGGCTATAGTCAAATTCTCAGTGTTATTTTAACATGTTTTTTGAAGTTTAATTTCCTTTTTGCGGCTTTGCATTATTAACATTATTGACGTTAAAAGCGATATGCAGTCCCCTTTTCATCTTTCAGAAAGCACGGAAATATTTGCAGATTCCTTCCCCCCTCCATTAATTAAAAACTTGTCTGAGCAACCGTCTTTAGTCGCTGCACAAAATTCAACAGGAGAAATCCTTTCTCCTTCAGCAGAACCAGGATTTCTATAATCCACTCTTCCCAGGAAGGGCTTTGCAGTTTAGCAGAGCAAGAAGGCAGCATTCAGCTTTGGCGAGAGTGTTTGGAATTGATCCCTTTCAGGTCCAAGTCTCAGCGCTCGACACAGGGTAGTTTAAATCAAGCAAAGCGAAGAAGAGTTTCGAACAAGTCTCCACGTTAACCCCAGAGCAGAGCAGTGACAGATCCGACTCCCAGAGCTTTGCAACGTTCTGCTTCAATCCAACCCCACCCGCACCCACTTCAACCACTTCCCAGCCCTCTGGGAGCTCTAATGATGTAGCTCATTTTGAGCCTATTATTTTTTTCCTACAGAAAACGTTTGGAATTGGATTCTACATCCCAGGATGGGCTGCGCGGTACCTCTCTCGGGGATGCGACCCTGAGTTAAGCCAGGCACTGCAGCTGGAAATTCCGGGCACCTGACTGAGAACGGGGCCAATGTAGAGGAGTGCAAAAATGTGGGATCCAGAAGGCCGTTTCCCAGGCAGTATTGCATCGGCCCAGCCACAGAGATCAAACATGGAGCAGCAAGCTTTGCTTTTTCAAAATGAGCAATAACAGCAAATAAGCAATTGGTGAATAAAGTGTCGAAAAACTGGAAAATGAAACTCCGTTCTCAAGTTCTATCCCTAACGTGTTCTCCTTTCACGTAAGAACTCCATCCTCACGCTGCATTAATGCACTAAAGCAATCTGAAGAAAGAATCGGGTCAGCAAAACATGACTCCAAGAGGGGCTGGTGAGTCTCCAGCACTTGGGGAAAAAAAATAACTAACTATCGAGGTGCTCAGTCAGGGACACTTTTTAAAATCTAGGAAACACAGCTTCAGGCATCTAAATTTTGGATCTTTAAATCTATAATGAAAAAAAAAATACACAAAAAATGGACAACCCACCACATAAATCCATTTCAGATCCTACAAGCTCTTCTGCAGCAGCCACTACTTGCCATAGGAAAGCAGAAATGATTCATCTAACTGAAGCACTGAAAAAAAAAAAAGTCACTTAACAGAAACAAGTTAGCAAGGACAGTTTGATGACAGTTTTTTCACGATGACAGCCTTCTAAAAGATGTGCCAGTTACAATAAATATTTCCAAATTAGATATCTGGCATTAAGTTGAGAGAGCCAAAGGCTTAAAGATGTCACATAACATAAATGCAGCTCTGTTCAACTTTGCAGTTTCTGAAGCAGTGAAACCCTAGGCTTGCGCTCGCTTTTTTTCTCCCTCCCCTTCCCCCCTCCTTCCCTTTTTTCTGATATGCCAAATCCATGACCAACACAAGAAACTTCTTTTGCTCCGCTGTGACTAACATTTATCATTTGTATATAAAGTAGCCATTATTCAACCAAACGCGAATTCAGCAAGTGCTTTTAAAAATCACCCACCCCCTAGCAAGAACCGCAAACCAAACAGCCGCCCACACCCGGGCTGGAGCATGCCTCTGCATTCCTGAGCGCTGAATAACAGGAGTCTCTCGGAGTCCACGCTGCGCTTTCTTACTGCTCCTCTTTCAGAGAGACCTTCCTCCACTGCAGAATCCAGGCTGGAATGGCGCTTTGGGTCACACCGCACGGATCTGAAGTCCCTTCTAACATGTGGCTTAAAACCGAGATGCCTCTGACTTCGTAAGAAAAAGCGTCAGATTTAAAAAGGAAAAAAAAAAAGAAATAGAGTATAAAATAACAGAGTATAAAATAGTTAAGTCCCTCAAAGTCCTAGCTGTGTCTCAGAGTTACTGAAAGTAATTAGGAGTCCAAGATGCAACTCCTGGGTGATTTTGTTCCAAAATTACGCTAAAGATGACGCCAAACATGAAACCAGTCTGATCAGAGTTAGAGATCTACCCAGCACTCCTTTCCTCACTCTGGAGGGAAAAAGTATGTTATTCTAGAGGGTATGCAGAGCCCAGACAGGCTGGCTTTGGGCTCCACACCAGGAGAAGGCTGAGCCTGCCGTGCCAGCCTTGGGTCCCCCGCTCGCGCAGGAGGGAATGGGACCTGCCCTCCACGTCTGCGGCAGCTTTTCTCAGATCGTGTTCCCCCCTGCTTTGCCCATCCACCCCAGAGAGGCCTCCTTGCACTGCTGGATATAACACAGCTCTAGGGAACGGGGGCAGCACACGCAGCTGCTCCGGGCTAAAACTGGAGGAATATCCTGAGAAAGGAATAGTGTCTCTGGCCGGAGAGCGTGGAAGGCTCCCACAGCCTGCGGCAGCTGCAGAAGCAATTTTGGACAGTGAAAACCACAGCAAGCAAAGGCCCCCTCAGTTCCCTTGGAGTAAAACCAGAAATATTTCCAAACAATGAAACCAGGCCGCAAATAAATTCTCGACAATACGCAGATAAATTGCTTATGTCTCAAATACTTCTTTACGTAACACGAGGCTCAGAGTCAGTTCTGGGCTTGCGTTTGCTGCAAGTCAGCCGAGCGACAGTCGAACCTGTGACACGGGACCGGGATGGTAAGAAAAGCCTCACCTGGGGGTCGTGTAAAAGCTGATATTCTGCACAACGCTCACCCGCCGCATTCCCAGCACCAGAGAGGGAGCAGCTGGTAGAGAAGTTTTGCCGCACACAAAAGCAATCCCCAGATCAGTCACCTATCTGTGATTTGAAAAGCTTCAACATGAAGCCAAATCTAGAATTTCAGGTCTGTATTTTTCCTTTTGTGCAGTGTTAATGTAACATTTCCATGCTCTGGAGCAGCCAGAGTAAAGCACCACCATCAAAACACTGCTGTACCACAAGGTCCACATCTATTTATTTACTAGGCTGGAGGGAAAGTCCAGTGCTTTAGGTTTGCTGCTCTACTCACTTCACTGATGTTATGTCTGACCTCGATCGGACTTCTATAACTCTTTGAGGCAAAAGAAACAAAAAAAAAAGCCAAATAATCAAAATACTAAAGACATTTAAAAAAAGAGATTGCCATTTTGAGAAATTAAGTAAAAATGAGTAAAAAAATTAGGTTTGGGGTTTTTTTTTTGCTGTAGAAGGCAGACAACCATCCCATGCCATGTGCTGTATCAAGGCAGAGAGACTTTATTTCCTTTTGCTTCTAGCTTTGCCAAGATCTTTACGGGAAAGACTGGAAACTCCTATGATACATCACACGCCAGCGATGATCCAAGGCAGGTACCCAAGCTGGTGAGCCAATACGATAATCCTGTATTGCTAAATCCATTGTTTTCCTGAAAAACCTTGAATCACAGTCAGTTCTCTGCTGGCCCTGGAAAGCGGATGCTACTTTCTGCAAAACCTGTCACCACCACTCCCAAGTCAGCGAGAAACAAAAGATTCCCGCAGGCTCTTC